>NC_092818.1:133431712-133731712 GCF_023375885.2 Dermacentor andersoni
GACTCTCATACTGCGCATTAAATTACACATCGGAGTTTCACGTTTCAAAACCACGATCTGATTATGAGGCACGCTGCAGTGAGACACCGGGTGAATTTTGACCACCTGGTGTTTTATGTGCACCCAGTGTACGGTACACGAGCGTTTCATTCCGCCTCCATCGGAATGCAGCCACCGCGGCCGATGAGGAACCCGCGACTTCGAGCTCAACACCACAACACCACAGTTCACTGAGCTACCGCGGTAGGTTCGTTCTCGCCTGGACGCCGCAGCAGTCGCGAAGCGGTTGGCTCAAAAAGAACCGCTGCTAAGATACCTACGATTCCTTTTAGAATTACATGAGTAACAGTACCACGACCATACGCTGGCACTCCAAGGTAGTTCCTTGTATTCTAGGTCCTTCCTCGCAAGCTTCACCCAGTACAGCGAGGACATGCTTTGAGCGCGTGGCTGCATAGTACTCCAACCAAGCTAAACCGGTACAATCACCACGTTCGAAATAGCATTCGTGAAAAGAAGCCAAAATGTAATTACAGGACCGAGAGAATCTGGGGCTACTACGACAAGCTTTCCGTGCCGGCGTGCTCACCCGATTCCCCAGTTCCATCAGCGGCAAATGCTGCTCCTGGCACCGCTAAAGAGGCAAACCAGACGAGAAGCTTCTGTACGTTCTCCTCGTCCGAGCCTCGGCCCCCGGTAGCGTTGAGCGTCGACACGTCAAACCACTGGCCCTGGCCCTGCAGACGAAAAGCGAAGGAACGGGAAAGGCGGCGCGCACGGGATTTTAGAAAAAATAACATTGCGAAGTTTAAGGAAATAATGAGAGGCACTAGTGACAACGCCTCCTACATCGTGGAGCAGGTAATATGTCCCAAGCTCAACGCCGCGTGCATTGCATAGCAAATCGCCTTAATCCATCTCAAAAGCAACTACGAAGCGATCGCGTAACGTTCTCGCTGGATTTGACGTCAGGTCCATGAGAAACTGTATTAAGGTTATTCAAATCGCATTCTTGCCGCCAGCTTTTGAGAACGTTAACGCGAAGTTATTGTAGATCACTGCGTCGTCGTAGACGACTAAAAGCAACCACAAACTGCAGTTCGAATATCGCGAAATGACACGGAAATCCAGGACGCAGCGTCAACGTGGCAACTTGTCACACTGTTACATCTTTAGCTGTGTGTTTATGCAAAGAAAAGCTGTTTTTATCGCACGCAACGTGGAGATCCTTATTTTCTCTACGTACGTGAGGATGCTGCTTCTGTCATCTGACAGTGGTATGTAAACAAAGAACGTTTCTTGCAAGTTCCCAGAAAGCCAGCCACTAATAAGAACCGACTTGAAAAGTGGATATGTCCCCGAGCTTTTTTCAGGAGTAAGGAGGTTATCCCGAGGAAAGAATGCGATGAGCAGCGCCATGAAAAGGGTGGGCAGTGGCTGACAGTCAGCCGACAGGGTGGGCATAATTCAATAATGTAGCAGCAAGCAGACTTCAGCGATTCATCTGGTCATGAATTCGTTTTGGGCGTACTTGCTGCTGCGACAACAGCAGGTACTCACAGCAGACATTGATATCTTCGTTATCGTTTTCTTTCAAAACAACTTATCTTACCCGCTACGGGGAGTGGATAGGCCAAGAAGCGGGCCGTTACAGGTGTGTGCGCGTACCCCTGAAAGCCCGAACAACATTTCACATCGAAGAAAATTAGAACATTTTGTTCACACTAAATGCATTGGTGCGAAGAAAACTGTTTAATAATTTATTCAAGATTACTACAGTAATAAATTAATTTATTTTTTAGCTATCCACAACTAAGACCTTCCTTCAGCATATAATAACGATAGTAAGGACTACATATGGTTTCCAGCGTTTAAATCAGTTCTTATGCATGAAATAAAGCGTATCGAAAATTGTACGTTGGGTTTTGTTGGGTTGAATAATAAACCAAATAAACCGTAGGAGATATTATAAAGTGGGTAAGAAAGGAGCGCAGAAAGGAGAAAAATGCTAAAATAAATTTCGGGATAAAATAATTCAATATGAAGGAACAAAATCAAACCAGCAATAGATAGTTTTGAATATCTAACAACGTAGTCGCTTGTTCTCAATAACAAAGCTTTAGATTGAAATACAGGCGTCCCTATGGCTGAAGACCAGCGATGGCGCCCCGTGGAAGAGAACGGCTGAGGAAGTTAATGATAGCCCAACTTGGCAAAATTTCCCTTGGAGCTTGTCTCGAAAAAATCAGCTTCTCAAGAACAACCTCGTGATGCCCAACACCATCCGCTGCAGTATTCGTCCGCTAGTTTCGTCCGGAGCACATCCCAAAACAATGTCAGTGCTTGTAGTTTTCTTTGTTGCTATTGGTGCTAGTACTCCGCCATTGAAACGCGATACTCAGGCTGTAATGGCGGCTGGCGCTTTTTGCGCCACCGAGGAGCGCTGAGCAATCGCTTAAGAGGTGAGACACAGTAACGACGTATTTAGAAAGGCATCGATGCTTCCATGCCCACCCTTGAACAACGAAGGCCTTGCCCTCCACACTGCTGTAAACCAGCTAGACGAAATACCTTTTTTCGTCGGACAAGACCTTGTGACCATGGTCGATGTAAAAACTGCAGAAAGTCACAAAAAGCGCCCAGTAATAGTAACGAGAGATTACCGTGAGGAGGTCATGCGTTCCGAGGTGCGGTCCAGGTCCGGTTTGGCCGAGTCGCCTCAGCATCTGCACAGTACACGACGAAGAAGAATATACAAGGTATATTTCGTCGCAGTCGCAGAGTTTATTAAATCGTACTTGAATGTGGATAGAAACGGAGTGTAATCAACAGAGCTGCAGCGTAGACAGATCCTGAAGTCAAATTCCACCACCACAGCCGTGCAAACAACTCGTAGCTGACCTCGAACATGGAGGCGGTATTACACGGAATACTGGTTAAAACGCCGCGAGTATATGTTGGCTATTCGGATGAGATACGCACAAGATCTTTATTTTATGGTCGTTGATCATTACGCTTCAAAGCGAATTCGGGGCTCCGTCACACGTTGCAATTACATTTGATATAAAGCCGTAGAACGCCTGCCCTCGCCACTAAAAAACTGCTGCGAAACTCCCCTAATAGCGTAAAATCTTTCATTGTTTACAAATATTAGGTCAAGGAGGGCTTTAGGTTTCACTCACTGACGTAGCCCGCTAAGTGTAGAAAGCAAGAAAGGCATTGGCGGCCATATCGAGTAGCAGGCGTGCGTTAAAATCTAAGTGCGCAGATTTTCAACACTTTCCTCTGTAAATAACGACAATTTTACTAGTAAAGATTGCCGTAAGTTACACGAAATTTTTTAAGTATTAGCCTTGAGGCGTAGAGCGCATGTCTTATCTCTAAGGTTCAAAATAGACTTCCCGCACAGTGAAACAACTCAAAAACACGCGTTGTGTTCTGGCGCAGTGGACTGATAAGGCCCGTCACTTAAAGTGCTTCGAGGCCGCACACTGCTGTTATCCCGCGAACGAAACCATCTTATTAAGGCGAAATTATATATCTCTTAGTTCAGTCGACTTTCGAATACCGTGAGCGAAAACGCGACAACGACAGGAAAGATACAAACACTATCATCATCATCACCAGTGGCTAAGACGGGCCCTGTAAGCAAGCAAGCAAGGCAAGAAGTTCGGTCCCACCACCAGGCACGTATTCTTTTATTAAAGAAACCAGAAACGAGACAAGAACCTACCTACTTACATGCCTACAGCAAAGTGCCTGGAATGGGGAAAACAATGCTTCGCAGTGAAACAACCTAGTCGCAAAATATCGCGATCTGTTGTAATACGGGCAGCGGACACAAGGGATGGAAGTGCAATGCATGACTGCCTGCCAATGCAGCCGAATGTACAAAGGCGCTGTCTCCGTACGGTACCACGAAAAGCATTAGTGCTTTCTCTGGTTAGTCTGCAGATGTCCTTTGAACATGTAATTATTTTTCAGGGCAACCATAAAGACCTAATGATAAGTATCAGCTTTCTTGATCTTTAGGCTAACATCTCCGAATGCAAGGTAATATACCTGAAACTTTGCCATTGAGATGATTGCTACTAATAAATGCCAGCAGATGTGGTTCACTCACTTTTGTAGAAGAAAACACTTAGGCTACGCGGCAACGCAGCTGCATAACATTCAGAATCCAAGCGCGGCCATGGAATAACCAACCCCGGTTCCTATCCAAGAATGCGTGTATCACGTTTTTGGAGGCTCTTATTTGTAGCCTTATGTTGCACTATGTGTTATAAGTGCAGTTCACCTTGCTGCTGTGCCTTACCCGTACGCGGGAACCGAAACCGGTACTTCGAACGGCCCTTACTCAAGGAGCAATTCCGAACATCGTGTAGCGACTCTGCCACTTCTGGTCGAACACGATGCGCAACGTCTCAACGACAGCGTCTTAAAACACCCCTCGTGGGTACGTGCCACAGTTCAAAGCCCACAATAACAACAATCCAAGCCAGTTGCATTGCAAAACGCCTGCTTGGTAACCATAAGCTATAGGCCTTCGTAACCCGACATTGAGAACCAAATTCAAGAAGAGCGCAAAGATAAGGCCCGAACTTTACTGCCCAGGTGAGTTTAGGGGTAGCGAAAATCCACAACACCTTTCACTTTCCGTGAACGGGAACGAATAGGTCATAAATGGCTACCCCATTGGCCTGAAACGGACAGGCTTGCATGCCGACATGACAGGCGATGACGTAGTTTCCGTGAAACGGAAGCCTGCAGGAGACCAGGCCAATATGTTACTGCAGACTCGTGAATTTTAGAATCGCAACCCAATTTCCATCTAAGTTGTTTCTTTTGCGCAGTTGCAATAAAAAATTTTACTCGCCAGAAACTGCATCACACGCTTCGCCTCCAGAAAGTGTAATGTTCTGGAGGCGAAATGCAAACAATAAATCGGGTGGATGCACACGATAGTCGACGTAGATTTTACATGGACTAGAGTGACGTTTGTTGATTGTCGAGGAAATAATGAGGAGATGTGCATGCACAGCAGTACGTTCATATATGAATATATTTAAGGCTTGTATACCGCGTCAGTAAAATGGAGTAGTGCCCATATAAAATATTCAAACAAAACACGGAAACCATTGACTATCATGCGCTATCGACTAAGAAGTATGTGTGCTTTAGAGGATGCCTACAAGTTCGGACTATATTTACAGGCTTTATGTGACGATTTGTTTTATCGGGTAGAACAGAGGTGCGCTTATTGGCACTACGCTCACGGTCATAACATCGCGCTGTATAGCATATGGTAACACGCACCCCGTCCAGTAATGTGGCTGCCCAGATATAAGGAAAATAAAGAAAAACAATGAAGCCGTTTAAGATGCGCGATTCTGTTAAGAGGTCTGCGCTTTCTAAATATAGCCGTAAACCGACGTTATACTTGCAGGTTTTATCGGACGAACCACACCGAGGATAAACTTGTTTTCAGCGGAAAGCACTCAACCGCGTCGCGCCACTGCGTCTGTACAGGATGCCGCGATGCCCGTGCCTGCTTGCACGAGGTACATGCAGCCCAACGGATCTGTGATCTGATCACTCGAGAATGCCGACTGAACTCCACGAATTTACATTGAAGACTGTGCTGCGTGTGCATGCACGTGAAGAGAGTGCGCTCTTTAGCGCCGCTGATGTGCGACGACACAACGGTGAACGAAACGTCAACGTCCTCCAATGTTTAACTACCACTCCCAGAACAAAGAAGATTGTCAAGCGGCGGCGCTATGGTGTCAAATCACGACCCATTGTGGCTCCATATTTGCCTGCACGTACAAGATTTTGACACAAGTCAAAGTTCTCGGTTCATAAGTTTAGTAGTGGGCATTCCGTCACTGCAGTTTGAAGCGACGATTGAGATATTTAGACCACTTTCCGTTGCCCTGATAACGGGCTATGTTCAGAACGGTCGTGCGGCTTCTTTTGCTTAATTAGGTTGAGGTATGTTGTCTGTTCTTCGTATTTATGTAGTTTTTTTTTACTGCACTTGAACGCTTAACCGAAGCATTAAATTTATCGCGAGTTTTTTCGGTGATCATTGGCGATCTGCTGATGCATTCTGAAAACCATCAAGACGGTCGAGTAGTAGCGATATGACGTTTAACGCTGATTCAAGATGGCGTATCTGTTCCAGGGATCTCAATATCGAAACCCACTATCATCCTAAGATAGGTTTTAGGTCAGATTCACTGCACATACTCTTCCCCTGGTAGTGGTAAACGCGGCACCAAACTATAACCTATACAACAAAGTTTTTTTTAACAAACTAACAATTATTTTTTTTCTCAAATCATGATTACAAAAAGGATATGCAGACGAGGGTCCCAAGGTAACAAGGCCGTACCGGGACCCTCTCACCTTGGTAGCCACCTTGGTTCCCACCTTGGTAGCCCAAGTCATACTGGCTTATGATTGCATACGTTGACAGCCCTACCTGTGACACTTCCGGTTGGGCTCACAAAAATTGCACATTTGTGTCTGGTCACGCTATAGCACGAAGAGGCAGGCAATGTGCACTACGTTCGAGACAGTGGGCAGCCGAACTCCCTCAGAGCAAAATATACTAGGAACGTGTTCACAATAGACGTATGCGCTAAAATGCAGCCATAGCGCAATTTCGCTTCCTGCGATCTATAGACCTGCGAGATAAGCTGTGATAGTGAAAAGAATCACCTCAAAATTTTGTGCACAGATATCGGTTTCCCGAAACACTTTTCTGCCTTCCTATTTATTTAAATCTACTTCCTCTGTACGGCATAGCGAACCGCACATACTGCAAAGCTTTCTTAGATTTCAAGAAGTGCGTTGGATCCGCGATTTCCTTTAGTCGCTTTACCCCCGTGTGAGGTTACAAAGCGTACTTTTTTTTTATTGTTAGCTTTCCTGGCTTTTCATTGTTAGTTTACCTCTCTAGTTCTCTCAAATGTCATGCTGGACGAGCTGCTATACGATACTGCAGAAATGCGCTGCGCTTTCTTCTGGGAACCATAGCGCGACGTGACACTTAATTTGAACCTTTCTAACACCACAGAGTGCTCGCTGAAGTCTAAGCGCACGTACCATGTGAGCCGTGGGCAGAACAGCGGGGTCCACCCAGAGAAGGTTGAAGTGGGGGACGGTGCCAGCCAAAGCGGTGGTGTTGGTGATATTGCGCAGGGTGCGATGCAGAAGCCGCAGGAAGTAGGCACCGAGCGGTGACGCTTCGTCAGCTACGGCCAGCACAGTCACACGGCTTGGATCCACCAGCTGCGCACAACGCACACAACGATCGAGAACTGCACAGATGACACGGGCCACACATACCAGGTCAGCATCGCCCGCAAGCGTTACCTTTAGCTGGAAGTGGCGTGACACTGGCACTAGCACTGCGAGCGAAACTAGGGACGATCAGTGCGAAGCGAGGATTCGGTGCATATTGCTTTCATTACTGCAAAAACTTACCAACATTTTTTTTTAGGAACCCTAACGCAAGAAGTAATAATAAAGATGCACGCGTCTTCCTATTTTTTATTTTTTTGCTCTCGTGAGGAGTTATACAACCCTAAATCACGGAGGGTTGTTGTAGTTGCCTTCATTCTCTTGGAGAGTCGTAGTTTTATGTGCAAACCGCTGCTGAGATTAAGGCACAGCATTTCCTGCCATCATTAATTCATTGCGCGCCTTAAATACGACCGCGACGGCGCTGGGAGGGCCCCTTGATATTCTTCAGCACAAACAGGGTAAATTCCACTTGAATGAAATATTCAAAGACTAGTGCAGCGCCCCAAAGGAAACTACAGGCAACGCCGCTAACATTGAAGTGCTGTTACGCTGAAAATCTAAAAATGAGTTTGAAAGCTTCCAAAAGTGCCAAGTACCACTCACCTCAGGGTCGTGCAGGTTGTGTTCGTCAACCTTGGTCAGGGCGACGTGCTTGTTCTGAGCTATGAAAGTTCGGATGTCTTGCAAGCTTGCCGGCTAATGGAAAAAAGGCAATAAGAATATTTGAACCCCGGTATGCATGAAGAATGCTCAGAGGTCTTAAGAGTTGTGAAACGGGGTCCTAGAAGTTCGTGCCAATAAACCAAAGCACAGTGTGCAAGATCTACCGAGCAAGTTATGAGCACGCAATACGTGTAGGGTTTAGAGAAATAAAGTTGACTGAGTACGACGAGGGCTGGTGGACGGATTATCCATTATGAATGACTACAACGAACAAGTGACCCGCTTGGCCACCTTGTTCTTTGTACATGCTTTGATTCGCTTCCATGGTTCATGAGCGGGTTTTGTAAGCTTGATTTTCTAAAAGCACTACTAGCTGCCTTATTTCCAGTGGACCCGACCAAATGCGAAATACAAGTACGAGAGCAACACAGAACGGATTACTAGATTTATGACTATGTTCTACGCAGTACCTCTTACTATCTTTGCTTTGCCTTCGAGTAAGCAGGAAATAAGTAAGACAATACCAGCCTGTTTATTTTTCTTTTGTTCTACTTGAATGCTGTCGTATTGACAAAAAGCAAAAGAAAATTTTGCCGAAGTTTGTTGTCGGGCCTTTCACGATAATTGTTGCATGAGCAATGAGTTGTCTCATCTGCGTCGAGTGTTAGTGCAGGCGCGAAATCGACGCATCGCCCAACGTTTCGAAGTATCGTGCACCAAGATTTAAAATTATGCAAATGCCACGTAGCTGGACAGCAACAAGGTAATGTTTGCCGTCGCGTGGAGATACATTTTTTGCATACCAACTAATTACATAATTCGCCAATTAATTTCTATCATAATTAGAGGAAAAGTGTTAATGAGAAAATTGTAGAGCAACATGAGAAACTTCTAATACAGCTTTCTGTCGCTCAATACGGGCTATATGAAAGTGTTCTTCCGAGCGTGAAAGAAGCTCGCGAATACACGCAAAGTGCCTCGAGTGGCCAGTCGCGCGGCAATTTCGCGTGTATTCGCGGACTTCTTTCATGCTCGGAAAAACACTGGTGTAGCACTATTGAGCAAGAGAAAACTGTTTCGGGTGTTTTTCATGTAGCTCTACAATTTTCTCATTCACAGTTAATCTATTTATAATACTTGAGAAGTCGATTAACTAATTAAGACAAATTATGCAATCTGACCGAATGCAAAAAGAAAAATCCGAGTATCTTCAAGCGACGGCAAACATTACCGTGGTCCTGTCCAGCTACGTGGCACTTGCCTATTTTTACATCTTGGTGCATGGCAGTTGGGGCACCCTCTATAACAAGGTATTTACATCAACTGCGCCTACATGTGCACGAGTTGTTGAGGTGCCTGTGCAGTCGTATAGAACTCGCGTTGTGGTCAGTAGTCAAGTTGCACGGAAGGGAGCTCAGTATGAGCTGAAATTTCTAAAAGTCATCGGGAAGTGGGGTAAAAATGAAGTGAGGAGATTCGCGGAAACAGCAACGCGTTCAGCCACACATTAAGTATGCGTTTTTTTATTTATGCTAGACAATTGGCATGCTGTGCATGCTGGCCGGCTTCAGTTTCACGCTTGAAACATGTCCCCTGAATTTTTATTGAGCAGGTAATTCGTAATTTCAGTTAATTATCACAATCGTACAACATACCACGCTATACCAGCGTAACACAGCCACCTTGTACTCTAATTGTCTATGTGGCCTGTTCTTCGCGGCGAAACGGGCTGTTCACAGAGCGCAATCGACAAATCCCGTGCCACATCTAACAATCGTCATGCTTTAGCGTTCTGAAACGCAGCTATCACAGGCAGAGAAAATACCGTAAAAAATAAACTCGCAGAATGTATGAAGCTTCTTTTTCGCCTTCTGCCTTTCACAACCACGTGTAGTCCATAAGGCGTCCCAAAGACACTCACGTTCTGGGGGCAGGTAACGGGCTGCTTGACAAACGGGCTATACAGGGCGATCTGACCGACCGTGCTCAACTTCAGATGCTTGGCCACCTAAAGAAAAAGAACAGCGGCGCACTTGGTTTAAGGATCGACACTGAGCACAAAACACAGACGACACTGAGCGCAGAACGCGGAAACAGTGTTTTGGTCTCAGGCTGATTGCTGCACGCACTAAATCACTCAATAAAATTGGGTCCGCGGAATCGCGCAGGTTCTGTGAACCAGATCAGAACAGATCTTTGTGCTAAGACGCACATATGTTTCCCAAATTAAGCGGGACAAAGCATCAAGCTTAGAGAACTCAATAAGTCTTCGGTCTCTTCAAGACAATTCTGCAACAAGGGCATGCTTGACGCCTAAAAGACGTTGAGTGCCGTATGGCAGTTTCTGCTAACTCTTCAAACATAAGTGGACAATTTTTAAGCTATACAATTTCTCGATTTAATACCGTGGTGTTACCCGCTGTCAGGCCAACTGAACGACTTCCGACTTTTACGCTATCCTTCAAGCTAGCCCTTTTCTATTTCGTGTCGAAAGCCTTCTGATACACAAAATGCGGCAATCACACAGGCGTCGCATGCAAGGCGACTTAACTCGAAACACGATTCCATCGTGTGACTGGTGCAAAATAGGGACAAGCACAATCCTACCCACTCCAGCACTCTGTTCAAGCAATGCCGAGGCACGAGCGACGTGCCTATGTCTAAAAAAATATGTTTTCTCCCACACGGGAGGTAGTGAATATGATGAACTCACATTTCTGTCGAAGACTGCATAGAACCGAGCGTGGTGGCCTTCGGTAATGGAGGCTTCCTCAAACAACTTGTAGTCTGGAGGAATTGTAGTAGAAAAATAAGCTTCAGGAATGAGCGCCGTTTCCGCGATATTTCACTCAACACGTGATGTCCGTAAGTGCTCTGACATTTTGAAAATGAGCGAAAGAATGAGTGACTTGATTTCCCATAAAATAATTCTATCATGGCGTTCTGAGTAAAAAGTTGCGTCCAGGCAACTTGTTCAGCCCAAAACTCCATCAAAGGCAACAAGAGGCTGTGGGCGCTCACATGCGAGTACACACGTGCGTAGCAATCAATTTACAAAAATGTATGTATACAAACAGGAAGTAGTACATTTTAATAATTAGAAAGCGAGTAGTCTTCGTGCACAAGAAAATATAAAATTTATATATGAGCAGTATAAAGATTAGTTACGAAAACTTTAAAAAATGTAGCATGACGCTATAATCGATACAGCACAAACTAAAAAAGCGGTCGTATACTGCATAGCATATGTGCAAAACCAATAAAAAATACCAAGAGTTACTTTGACTGGAAGTAGTTTTCCAAGCTCCATAAGGACAGAGGATCTATTTTTCGTAAGGCAAGGTTACTGACTAATGTGGGGAGTATGTCGAAGCATTTGTTGACCATAATTCGTTCTTGAGTGCGGAATGTTGCATTGTTCAGGTGTCCTTGTGCCATAGGCTGCAACATGCGTACATAGACAAGCTATACTTAAAATACAGTTTACCGCGTGCTGGAGTTCCTTGCGATACGCCAGAGCCACACGGTGTTGAAAGATTTTTAAATCTAAGTATATTAAGTCCTGTAAACAGTGGCTGCGTAGGTGTGTCGTACGACTTATTACATATCAAACTTTTTTTTCTGCGAGAGAGACAATGTATATTACTTTCAAATGCCGTGCTCTGTACTAGACAGCAAAATGACTTAAGATTAAAACATTATAAATTAGTATACTGTTTTGGTTTTCGTGCTAGATATTTAAGGCAGTACACTGCGCCTACGACTTGGGACAGTTTTCCAGCGAGGAAGTCGTAAGAGGTTTTCCACGACATATATTTATCAAAGACGATAGCTAGCGTTTTTATTGTTTTTACAATTTCAACTTTAGTTATTCTGTAAGTGAATCTGTTTCTGGTACAAGTTTCTTATTTAAAAGTCATTTTCAAGCTAAAAATAAGTTTAGTTTGTATTAAAACAAGCTTTTAATAAATGCTTTAGTTTTCTTTGCATTAATTTTAAGGACGTTTTCAAGAGGCCATTCGTAGAATTTCCTTAGATCAAAGTTGGCTGTCGTTAAAAGGCTATGTGCATCGTTTTAATTAAATAACGTGGTGTCGTCAGCGTAGATGACATTGTGTTAGGATCAACATTAACTAAGTCAGTTAGGTACAAATTAAAAAGGGGACCCAGAATGCTTCGTTGCAGAATACCAAGCTTAACTGGCCTGACATGTGATATAGCGTCAAGTTGCACAAGCTGCTTTCCGCGTTTCAAGTACGAAGTGATTAGGTCTAGTGCTACGCCCCGTGTACCGTAATAAGTTAGTTTTTGAAACAATAGAACTTGATTTATACTGTCAAATGTCATAATGTAACCTATATATACTCCTAGGGTTGAAAAATATTTTTCCAGGTTGTTCAGAATGAATTCTTTTCGTTCAAGGAGGGCAACTTCGTGGACAAATGTTTTCGAAAAGCATGCTGGCAACCAGAAATCAATATCCCTTTCAGCAAATAATGTTATATGACAGACAATAACTTTCTGCAATCCTTTCGAAAAGATAGGTAATGTGAAATGAAAGTGGTTAAGGCAACATTATTTCTGTAGTTGCAGAGAGCGTAAGCATAAGACGTCATGCTAGTATTTATTGTCCGATGATGAAAAAAAAATAGGCACCTTAGTCATCTTGCAAACACAAGCGGCAGAACTGAAGCTATAGTGTACTTATAAGCTGTATGTTCTTAAGGTACCTGCAAAACTTTAACTGAGAACAATCTCAAGAGCGCCGGCAAGTCTTTATTCTGCTGGAAATTAGTGATAATATATAGATGCGTTGATGCTAGAATAACTGCTGTAATTCATAGATATTTCCGCGTTCTTTGTGCATGTTACATAAGCTTCGCAAAATTCTCACCTGCGGCGCCATTAACGAAGAAACCGACCACCTTGAGGTCCTGTACGTGATCAAAGGCTGCCTTGTCCACTTTGCCTGTGATCACCGATATGCTGGGTTGAGATGCCTAGAGTTTCAAGTTTATATTGTAAAAGGAGCGTATCACTGCGAACACAGTAGGCACCTCTGCAACGAGAGATTCGAAAACTTGCCTTTTGGATCCAGGAAAGGAGAGATGATGTCGTTCTCGTGCCGCTGTAGGGAACCGCTCTGCCCTGGCGGAAAAGAAACCAGCTGCCCACTGGAACAGCCGCAAGCCAAAGCCTTCAGTTGCGTGCATACCTTAGACTGATTTACTATCCGTGGTGCGCATTCGACGTTACTGGGTGAAGGGGAGGGGGGTTGCGCATAGCGCTGTAGAATTGACGCATTTAACAAATTCAAGGTCCTGGGATTAGATAAAACAAAAAGGTGAGCCAAGTGCAGAGGTGCGTAAACCATGTCGGCGACGTATTTGGTTATCAAAGTCACTGTAGAGCAAGATAACAGCGCTAACGCGGAAAACTGCTTTTCCCGAGTGTGTGAAAAAGTTTCACCACAAAATTCATTAAATAACGCTGGTGCAATTCTCAGCAATGATTTTGCAAGCGCAACACAAACTAAAAGCTTCGAAGCAAAAATTCGATGCGACTGACAAAATTTAAGTTTTATGCACCCTGCGAGCGTGCGCACGTATGCTAGCATGTGCAAGAGACGCATTTTGGAAGGCAACTGACAAGAAATCCACGATTGTTTTACTCTGCGGAAGTTTACCTGAACACCTTATCGCTAGAGAGGCCAACGACCGTCGCAGAGTATCATCTACTGGCCTACCCGCCATGGTTGCTCAGTGGCTATGGTGTTGGGCTGCTATGGTGAGGTCACGGGATTGAATTCCGGCCACGGCGGCGCATTTCGATGGGGGCGAAATGCGAAAGCACCCGTGTACTTAGATTTAGGTGCACGTTAAAGAACCTCAGCTGGTCGAAATTTCCGGAGTCCTCCACTACGGCGTGCCTCTTAATCAAAGTGGTTTTGGCACGTGAAACCACATAATTAAAATTTTAATCTACTGGCCTTTTTTGTGTGACAGCATGCCCATTCCTTTATACAGAGTAGCAGGTGCATTAACGCTTCCCATATGTTCGCGGCTGACCATACCAGAACTAGCGCGAAATTGCTTGCCTTTTTTTTTTTTGCAATATGTAATGTCTATCTGCACATCCAATGGCTGTTCTGGAAAAACGGCGACGCAAGCAGCCAACATGTATTATGCCACCAAAGCAATAAATCAATAAATAACTAAATGAATCTGCCGTACCAATCGCGTTAGGGACGGTCTCTTTGACTATGGATTCGGGAGCGTCGCAGAACTTAAAATTCTCTCCTTCCAACAGCTGGGCTGCAGTCTGCAAAACAGAGAAAAGCACATTTATCGTGATTCGTTTGCTTCCATAGTGGCTTAAGACAGCGAACCCACAACACGAAAATCAACGTTGGCTCTAAAGCCCCACTACGCATAATCGGATCGCTTCAACAAATATGTTCTGCTGCTTTCTGTACCACGAGTGTATACGGCGCCTTGAGTGAAGACTACCGCTTCCATCCATTGTTTAGTGCAACGTTGTTCAACTCGAATTTCATGTGGTTTCATCGGTGCTTCTGCGGTTTTATTTCTCACCAGTGCTCGCGTTCTCGAACGTGGAGAGCACTTTACTTAGTACTGTTACCGCGCAGCACAGAAACGAACGAAAATTGTCTATGGTCCAGCAGGTTCAAAGAAAATGTCAGCACCCGCTGCTGACACGAAGGTGCATCACCTTGACCACTTCGCAGGGCTTCCAGAGGCGACATGGCCATGAGGGTCAGGTTACGGAAGGTGTAAGAGCCACCCCCGGCCCAAAGCCTCTGAACATAGATGAAATGGTAAAATTTTGAGTGTACGCCAGTTGTAACAAGACTGCGTGCTGGTAACAATGGCTAATTCAATAAGCCATTCCCTCGCACTCCTGCGAAGGTCGTTTAACAATGCGACTAAGCTTTATCGTAACAATAAGCGCGATCATGTGGTGTTAACAAAGCCGGAATAATGATACTAAAGTGATTTTTCGCTGCAACAGAGCTTTGTCATTTTTTACGACCATCAGAACGCTTCGACAGCGCTCGGAAACGTCCAGCAGCCTAATGTGCCACAAGCGAGTCATCGGAGCTCCTGTTGGTGGTTTTGCGTGCTCACGAGGCTGCTGAGGCACTTCAAACCTCGTTACAATGGAGGTCACTCAGGCTTACCGAGAACGCATATGTAATGGAGGGACGTGGAGGCTAGGCTAAACCCGGGCTGTGGCAGTAAATAGGGTATGACCTCAGCGAAGTGTATACGCACTTCGGTAGGGCATTGGTTTAAACGCGAATGAATTCCGAGGTCGAGCTACAGTGAGGAGCACAGCAGAGCGACAAACAAGCGACGGCACGCGCGAAGTGCGCAGCAGTCAAACTTTGAAAGGCTACAGACACACAACAGCAGTGCGAGGTCAAACGTACAAGGGAAACGGCAAGCAGTGTCAGCCAATCTCGTCAAAAGCTGGCAGCTGCGAGTGAAACTTGCATTCCAGCAAACGCCGAGCTTCAAAGGTAACACGGAGAGAACGATCGCGCGACGTGAGCGAATTTTGTTTCTTGTAAAGGAGTGAGTGGAATGGTGCCAACTCATTGTAAAATAGAGTCCTATAGTATCTGGGAAGGACTAAAGCAGCGTCGCGGCATGTCGGCTTTACCAGGATGAAAACATCTCGGTGTGAATTAAGCGCACGTAATTGTGAGAAACCGTGGAATACTCTTTTAGGAGCGCACGTACAAGCATTCCCGTTGTACTGATTTTCTGAATGTAACTTATCATTGACATGTGGTTGGCTCTCGCTACAGTCGGATCAAAAGCTAAGTGTCACATTCTTGGGCGAATGAAACTGAAAAATATAAGAAGAGGTGCGGGATTTTATCTTTAGGACTCTGGTGTCCGTTCCAAAGTGAAGCTAGAAAGACTACTGACTGCACACACATTCACAAAGCTGCGCGTGGGCAGTTTATAGACCCACTGCGAAGCTCAATTACAGAATACGTCACGCAAATAGGCATATCCGGCAGCGCACTTGGACAGGCGCTCCCTGTAACAAGCTTCGCGCTGTTTGCAGCTCCACAAAACATGCGAAGGAAGCACCAACTTTGCTGCCGGATGCATAATACCTCTCGGCAAAATAAATACCCGCTATGAGCCGCGGACTCTCGAAATGATTAGCTGTACAAAGCGCCTGTGCCCGCTAAAGTGGAATATCAACTAAAGCAAGTCTGAACCCTGTTCGTATACCTCATCGCTGTCCCATATCCTCATGCATACAGAAGGAGCGCACGGTGAGAATGTAACGTGGTTTGTGTAAGGGTAAATTAAGGTTTACTGTACAAGCCTACATTGTTTCAATGAACGACGGCCTAGTGAGGGAACCCATAGTAGTTCCAACGACCTTAGGTGTTTCACTTAACGTACGCAGACATTTTGAATATCCCGCCCCCATCGACACGCAACTACTGAGGTAGAAAATCATCCTAGACCTTTCAGTCTGCCAGCATTACGGCATTATATACAGTCCCTTAATCACCGCGACAGGTCACGTACACAGTTACTCGCAGTGCGAATTTAACGCGGGTTTAACGAACGGAATACGCTATTCGTTCGTTCGTTCAGCATGCCCCGCTCAAGCGAGAGCAACTGGTGGCTACGTTTTCCCTGGAAAGCGCTTCTCCGGCAGTCTCACCTCGAAGGCGTCCTCGGCTCCGCAGGGCTGTTTCCTCGCCCCGGCGTCGCTGGACACGCGAACCACCAGCACGGCACCGCTGGTCTCGGCCGCGGCCTGCACCAGGGTCTGGCTTGTCTCCAGTCGGCACACGCGAATCACGCCGTCGTGCGTTGGCAAGTCCAACAGACCCAGTAAGCCGGCTGCCGTGCCGCAAGCCGGCGAACAGAACGCGGCGACCAAGGCCGCAGCAAGCAAGCACGGAGTAGCTGCTGCACGCATCGCTGCCCTGGCGCTTGCGGTTTGCAAACACGGGGTCACTGTGAACGGCTAGTTTGCCGCAGCTGCACGGGGCTTTCAATACGATTGCTGCGTTGGAGATGCGCGGAGCACTGGCGGCTTGCGAGCTGCGACTTTGCACAGAGTGATCGACTGGTCGACTGGCGGCGGAAGGTGTCACCGAACAACGCCCTCCTCTCTGCACTGGCGTCCTCTCGACTGTGCCTGACGCACTTGTCTGTTCGCCAGCGATAACAACGAGCGTCCCGCGACCGACAACAAAGCGCGCGTCGGCGGAACGCGCCCGCAACCGCTTGCGCAGAAATGCCAAACTCGCGCGATCTAAACTGCGTCACGCTGTAGCGCTACGTTTTTGTGGCACGTGAGTTGAGAATCTGCACTTATTGCCCTTTTGTTTGTATTCGCTGAACTAAGGCTGCGGCATGCAAGGTGGAGGCGCAGCTGAATGGCACTTGACTGTTGACATAATCGTGTTCGGCGCACAAGCACACGGTATCGGCACAATGGAGCGTGTTCCTTTCTTTCTTTCTTCCTTTTTCTTTTTTTTTTTTTGGCGATACGGAACTTCGTAAGATCCCATGGGGGCAGGGGGGGGGGGGGGAAGCGTCAACTGGATTACACGAAGATGCGGACATTACTTCCACGAGAAATCAAAATGAGTAATCGACTAGTCAACAAAGTTTCACTAAGTTTATTACTAATTACTTACGGCACACATTACAAATTACGAATCTGACTTGTCGTGTAAGTAATGTCCGCCTCTTCTAGTAACCCAGTTCAAAGATTTGAATTGTGCCGTGTTCCACAGGCGATATTTTAAATTTACGTACAGTCTAAAAAAACGACACTCGGTATGAACTCAAGATATTGACACTCAGCATTTGTCATTGAGAACTCGCAGGTATGATTTAACCCCCCCCCCCCCCCCAAGGTCAATTACCCTGCATTAAGGTGACGCATTGAACAGAAGACAGGATTAGAACACTGATGATGACGATTACGACGATGAGGAAGTTCAGGTATACACAGTGAATACTCTATACTTACGCTGGAATAGTAGCTTGGGCTTGTTGGGTTTTCCATCCTGGTGTCAACAGCGCAAAACGTAGAAACGACACGAGACGAGAAAACGATACCACAAGCGCTATGGAGGGTGCGTGCGTTAGAGCGTGCGAGGCGCTTGTGGTGTCGTCTTCTCGTCTCGTGACCCTTCTACGACTTGCGCTGTTAACACCAGGATCTATACTTACAGCTTCTCGCCCAGGCCGTTGCTCCTTCAGCGGATTTCATCGCTTCTCGCGCACGTCGTCTGTCTTGCCAGAGAACTCGGGACAGTTGTTTCGAAAAGTGGCTCGAGTGTTCCGATCCCGCGCATAGGAAATGTCAGTTCCACGAGCATACATATCGAGTACACACACATACCATACGCCTTGTGCTGGGTTCATTCAGGCTAGGTGCATTTGCCGCAAAGTTTTGCTTTTATTAAGTGACAGTGCAATTTAACAAACTCATATTTATTGCCTAGTAGAAATGTGTGCACCATTGCATGCGCTCAACAAGGAACCGTAGCATTCCTTGATGTTGGTTACTGCTGTAACGCGATGGGCTATAAGTGACCGCCAACGCGGCGACCGCTTTTAGTTGCAGGCGGGCACGGCGACGAAGAGGCCGAGTAATAAGTCACTGGCAGCCTCACAGCAGTAACGAAAGTCTCACAACCGCACGCCCTGTGAGATTAACCAACGGTCGAGTAATATTCCAGACACGGCAACACTTAATATACATATTACACATATTACAAAGCCTCTCGAGCGATTCACCTTGCTCGATAGTTGGTGCTAAAATCACGTCCACAGGAGTGTCTGTATGGCCTTCCGGTACGATCAGGGATTGTGAATTTGTGGACAATAACAACAACAAAAAATCGCATGCACTCGATTTAGAGACAAAAAAAAAGGCCGTGATCACTTTAAGTGGTACACGACTCATTCCATTGTATTCGCAGTTGTTCCCGCTCCTCGTGCAAGGTCAATCATTCGGAAATCACTGACACTGTGACATGTTCCGCGCACAAATTAAGAATAAAACATGTTTTCTTCTTTCTAGATCGGAGCCGAATTGTTCTATATGTATAAGTAAATTGCTTACTCAAGGAGGCAGGCGATAGTCGCTCTATAAATCACTGTGTAACTATACAGCTAGTTAAAATTATTTAACCCTTTCAGGCACTATGTACACTGTTGTGCACATTGCGTACTCGCACCTTTCCCTCCTAGCGCGTTAAAACAGATGCAAAAGTGAATCTGAACGTTGTGTTCCGGGCACGTCCATGTACTTGGAATACTGCCAAATGGCTTATTTTTTAAACAACTGGCCCCAATTTCGCGCTGAGATGCATTGCGCATTCCACGTATCATTCTCCATACCTTGGTAAAACTCCTCCTTCATCGGTAGGTGCAAACGTTTAGTCCCAGCGCGTCGCCTTACCACTGGAGTGTGCTTCTTAAGCACGTTCTCGTTCGTTTTTTTTTCGCGAGACGTGCCAGTATTACTGCGGGAATTGCGCACTGGTCACTTGCTTGGCACCAACACGCGCGCTCCTGTGTACCTCTCGATGAAGTGTTTCTGGAGGTCGTCAAAGCTAACCAATAAAAAAAAAACAATCTTCCCGTGTTCCGCTAACTACAGTGGCAATGGGACCGTTATACAATCGTCCAGGTTTTTGCAATGCGGTGTCCCAAGCTTCATGAGTAAAACCTGAAAGGCGTACCACAGCCCGAAGTGCATGTGGAAAAATCAGGACGTGTCGGTGAACTATTCCAGGACAGAACAATAGGCGCTCTTCATTGACGCACGCGGCATTCGATAAGAGCTGTCGGTTATCGCAGACGCAAGAGCCGACCGACACTCACGCGTCGGAGCTGTAAATGGAAAACAATCATGGCAAATGCGCAGCGTTTCTGTTATCCGAATAGACACGATTTGAGTAAAGAGTGTGCTGTCATGACCAGACAAGTGCACAAGGTGGTTCTCCGAGCAGAACCAAATTTCGGAAGAGAAAAAGAACTCGTGCGTTCTGCAAGGATACGTTACGACATATTTACGAGTTTATGTCGGTAATCTATAGTTTAAATGTACTGTAGAAAGCGCTCTTTGGCAGACGATTTTACTGCAGCAGTCACCAGCCGTACTTGTGACTCTTCGTTATCATTCCTTCTTTATCCGGAAAGCACACAAAGTTGTTCTAAAATCCTTTTCAGCTACGGAACCCAACTCTTGTCAGTGTAATGCTCGTACCTTGTGTGGGATGTTGTTGTTGTTGTTGTTGTATCCTGTGGTGCGTGTGGCTCCTACCCACGATGGGGGATTGGCCAAGAAATGGGTGGATTATTCGAAATTATTATGGAGCATAAATTTCCTAATAGCTATTGAAATAGCATTGAATAGCGCAGAATTACCTGTTAAATAAGATCAGGACGGTCATATTGAATGAGTAATAATTAATTTAAAAGTAAAAACTAAAAGAAAGGAATTTAGCAGGGCATTCGTTTAGATTCCGTAAGGAATGTGTTCTGTGCCTTATCTTCTTTTTCCCTTGCTTCCTCACTCATTAAGCGAATGGCCGTGATGTCCCCTTCAGCATATGTCAATCTCTAGGCACTTCTCTTTTGGTGAGGGCGATTTCTTAATAATAATAATAATCATCATCATCATCACAATAATCCATTTTTCGTCATGCTTAGCTTACTGAATGATACGCAAAATTCCGTAAGCAGGCTTTGTCACACATCTCACTTGTCCTAACCAACATGGCAGCGTTCCCGCTAGCTGCAGCACTGTTACAGCTGAGACACGCGTTTTCAAAACTTGGACAGTACGGGGAACGGACGGCGGCAAAAATTGTCACCGGCCTGCACGTTGAATCCTCAATTACAAATCTAGCCCGAGGTCCGCCATCTCAGTTTCGTCGAACTATTATATATAGGTATGTGGAGAAACGTACATGCGGGTGTCGCATACCCTCTGGTTAAAGTGGTGTTACCGAAACTAATCTACACCGTCGTTTTGCTGTGTCTAAACGGGGGCCTTTAACAGTAACACAGATCGCGCGTATACAGCACTTTACCTGGTAACCCTCGAAACAATCCCACCCGACGAGAACCGCTTATGCAAGGCTTCTGCTACTGCTATGACAAGGACACGTCTCGAATTTGCTGAAAGGTTCCCTTCCCCAACTTACTGACGCTGTTTAACAAAAACTGCAATAGCAAAGATATTTAACAGAAACAAAGGAGCAGAGCGCGCTGAGGAAACGAATATGTTGATTTGTGATGCAACGGCGAGGAAATTAATCGCATATTGAAAGGCGCTTTGGCATACAAGTCTTACGCTAGCAACACTGCAGACCTAGTGCATAAAAATACAAAGTGAAACTCCGGATCGAAACCCGTTCCACTTAGGCGATGTCAAGCAGCAAAATAATGTTCTGCCATAGAGGTATGATGTATCGTCACAAAGTTTCATGCTACTGTACCATCACCGTCATTTCAGCTTCATAGTAAGATTCTTAGTACGAGGCTCTACGATTGCAACCACTCTGACTACCTGCCAGGACGGGTACGTGCTACAGTGGCTTGTCGCACGTGCCTGGCAGGTGCGGCGCGGATCAGCATGCACGCATTGGCGATATATGGTCCGGGCCACCTGCCTGTCAGTTGCCGTACGATTACAGAGAAGGTAACGGTAAACGGTAGCACTATGTTGTCAGATATCATTTGTGAGCACGCGCTTGGCATAAAAGAAGCCGAGACTCTTGAGATGATGTTAGTGGAAACCTTGGTTCCGTGCGGTCTTCGTGTACTTCACCCGCGACAATATGCTAAATCATTCTAATGCCAATCGCGTCACAAACCGCGGCGGCACACTTGGAATGAACTATGATGCAATATTCCGTAGGCAGCCTTTCCCAAACATCCAAGCTGCCATAACATACCACTCAAGCCGTTACGGGCGTTTCGAATGCATGGACGGTACGGGGGAATGGAAGTCGAAAGGAATTGTGTCATCAGTCCGCTTGTTGAAACCCTGATTACAATTCTAGCGCGAGGTCAGCCAACTTGGTAGGTGACGCGAGGTGTCGAGAGAAGCGCCTTCGCGGGTTCAACATATCGCATACAAGCACACCGTGGAGTGCAAGTGCGGCAAATTCTTGCGGAGGTCACCGAGGGAAGCTGGCGCAAAATACACAAGAGTCGCGCACAAAAAAACAAAAGCACTACAACAGATATTTATTAAGAGAACGTTCTACTACGGCGCAGCCGTCGTCGTCGTCGTCGGCGGCGGTGGCTCGATTTGCCAAATGCGCACCCGGCCCTCGTCGCCTGCCGAAGCGAGGAGACCCGGCGTGGACGGGTTCCAGGCGACACAGTTGACGTCCTGTTCGTGCGATTCGTGGCACGCTAGCCGCCAGGCAGGCTCTCCCGAGCCGGACTGCTCTTCGACGAACACGCGAACTCCGTTGTCGCCACACCCCGTGGCCAGTAAGCCGGTAAGAGGGCACCTGCGAACGACAGAGCGGGAAGATAAGGTGAACGGCCCTGAAGGAGCGACGGCTCATTTGACTCATTGTCTTATGAATAGACTGATCGATCAGAGGCAATGTCTAGCGCCAGTCCATCGCTCTTGTACATTGAATTGGCGGCACAACATGCCGGCGAAATCAAGCGCTGATGCTATCCCTGCAGAAGGCGCCATGATGCGTTTTGCTTATTCTTTAATTAATTTTAGCCAACGCGAAGGGGCAGCATCAGTCCACTTGTTTGCAGCAAGTAATTTCTCTCATGGCGAGATAAATGAACCACGGCGACCGTTTTTTTTTTTTCTTCAAATCAGCCAGGCATGTCTCGATGCCATGTGTTTTCATCTACGGTGAAGATTGATGATGAGATATTGGTACAAAATCTGTGCTCTTACAAAAGAACAGCAAGCACAGAATAATTTATAAAGCCGTTTCGCTAAGTGGGCATGTCACTATTAAGAACCATTTTATGGCAATAGTACTGTCATCCATAAACTGTTTTACTTTTTTGCCGCTGGCCGTTTTTCGCCGTGTTACCACTGAGTGCCATCGAGTTGTCGGTCGGCGTAACTGTGTCGTAAATTTCTTTAATGTATCGCCGAGTCTCGTATAATCAGATTGCGCGCACGAATACTATTATAGCCCCTTCTCAGATGTACGCGAGCACCAGCAATAGCTCTGAAATGCACGGTGATACATCTATAGGTTGATGACGCACTTGACCCGGCGAGATCACATTCAACGACCGACGACTAGCGTTAGCCGCTATCTTCGTCATTTCAACGTTGCTTGTCTTTCTGGACAGATGTGCACCCAATAAATAGTTCCATCCTTAACTAACACTCCTGACAATGTTCGCTTTTTCACCACCGCTTCAACGTCACGACATGCGTTGCGCTCACCGCCACGACTGGTTGCAGAGGCAGCGAAAGCGTGCGTACGCTTATAAGGTGGCGAGATGCTACAGTGCAGTTTCCTAGGCGCACGCTCGGCCACAGAGACATTGCAACGGGGCGCGTCGCACAGGATCACTTAGAGCCCCTCAAGCTTATAGTCCGCTCACCAAGAGACGCTGTAGACAGGCCGTGGGTGCAGCGTGCCGATCGTGCCTTCGCACTTCCAGCGGGCCTCTCCCGACGGCGCCCCCTGGAGACGGCTCCAGATGCGGACGCTGCCGTCGGCGCTGGCCGAGGCGAGGCGGCGGCCCCGGCCGTCGAAGCAGGCCGACCACACGGTGCTCTGATGCTCGGTCAGTGTGTGCGCGCACTCCCAGTCGTCAAGCTGCTCGGCGTACACCCGCACGCTGTTGTCGTAGCTGGCGGACACCAGCTCCTGCGATCGCGGTGCAACAACCTTTTGCTTTCTGTCCACGGGTGCCGTCGTCTTGGGCCGCATAATAAGAACGTTTCCTCCCTTTTGCGCGTGATCACACTTTGGTATAACTCATAACAACCATTATCTACCAAACCAAGGATGCTTTGCATTGAGTAGACGTCAAATGGACTTAATTCTGCGTGTCGTTGGCGCGTTTGTGGAACACCGAAAGCGTGTACGTCAGTGCACACACAACTTAACTGTAATGCCGTAGCTTCATTGACGACTTAACTGCGCGCCTTAGCCATACTCGAAAACTATTAACGCAATCGCTCGTGCGTAATACTAGAGAGAGGAGAAGGTCCTAGCTCGCGCCTCGTCAGCCATGCGCCTGTATTTATTCCCTGCCGGTTGTCCGCATTGATAGTCCTCATAAACTGACTTTCCTCTCGTTCCCCCAGCGCTGACTGCCAGGCTTGAGGTGAATCCTCACACCGTCCTATCAGTGCACTCCTAAATAAATTTAGTCGTACTCCTTCGGTCACTAAAGTAAGAAAACAACCGTATTAACAGCAGTGAATCACTCTCTCAAAATTGTGTTCAAGGGGCGAAGAAGTGTGCGTCATAGTATGCTTCCTAGAGCGCAACTAGTATCAGCTCCCGTTCCTGCGGCGAGCGTTGGCGTCGAGCGCGTAACCGAGCGAACGAGAAAGAGAGAACGCGGAGCGGGATATGAACGACGCGATCCACGAACGGCGGAGACCAATGAGAGCGGCCCGTCAGTGACACAAGCACGTGAAACGTGTCATGCGGACCCGCCCGACCGCTCAATGCGTACTCGTACCTGGTCTCAGTCGGACCGCTCGTTTCGTACTATCGTCTGTTCGCGTCAGCTCTCGCTTGCGCCTGTTTGGTTTGCTTGGTTTGGTCTCGTTCGCGCTTGCTTGTACTGCCATTGTTTACGATCGTTTTGTTATCTGATTGTATGCACGACGTGACTTTTGTAGTACTTTCTGGAAGCCACGCGGCACCAGCGATTACACTGGGACCTTCGACGAGTCATGTATAAAAGCGGACGCGCTTCACCTGCAGATCAGATTTTCGACGATTGCCGACCCTGCTACATGTCTGTCTCAAATTCTTTGCTTCAATATATCACAAAATGAAAACACGTATAGAGCTGCGCTCAAATTCCGCATTAGAAAGTATCGTAATCGTTCAAGGATTTTTTTTTCTATTTTGCCCCTGTGACATCGCTGACTGCGCGCAACGATACGGAGTGCGCTTCGGAAATAAAACATGTGAAATATGCGCTTTTCATTGTCACTGACATGGGTTCACACAGCGTTACCATCAGGTTGGGAAACTGATTATGCATGCCGTTTAGCTTGACGGGATAAAAACGAAAGGAAGAAAGGGAAATAAGTGTATATATAAGGATGAACATACAGAACGAAACGATTTCTTGGTTCAACGCTAATGTTTCTAGTTCGTTTGCGCGTTAAACTTGTTTCGGAAAACGGTTAAACAGTTTTCGGAACACTGTTTTCGGCTTATTACTCTGAGGCTGCACAGAAACGCCTGATAAGAATACTTGACGACTTCGCATTTCCCATCATGGGGAACGATGACGTTCACTGTTTACCGCTCCTTTAATGACAAGTGCTGCAGCTGCGCTGTTCATTTCGATTTGGGAAGTTACCGCGATGAGCACACGGGACGAAGAAAGGGACAAGACGAAGTAGTATATCAGCGTTTACCTTAGCATTTGTACCGCACCACTGTCGAAGGTCGCTCGGTGTTTTTATTGGTTTCCTCGTTGATTTTCGGGTGCACACATGTGCCTCATACGTATAAGCTCGGCGTTCGTTTCATTAAATCCACAAACCGCTTCGGGTTGTCTCTTTCTTCGTCCTGTGTGTTTTTTGCGGTAACTTCCCAAGTCCTGATTCCCCAACTGGCCTACACACACACTCTTCTAAGTTCACTTCGACACCGACAACGGAAACTTTCGTCGGTGCGACGCCTTCAAGCGGCCTAATTCAGTGCAATTATTCTCGCTCACCTCTTCCGTTGGATGCCATGTCACTGTTTTGACGTCTTGGGTGTGACACGTCTGAACGGATGCGCACTCGAACTCATCGGAATCTTCCACTGCAGAAACGCAGAGCATAGAGGTGATCGCATATAATTGATCTCTGCACGCAGGCAACAAAACAATGAACCCCCCCCCCTTCCTTATATCATAATAGCGTGTTGCAAACCAAACCATCCGCCACGAACAAGGTCCGTTTCGATCGATCACTTCCACGGATATATTATCACTGACGCGAAGCCCAGCACGACGCCTCGGCAGAACGACATAGACGTTCTGCCAACTTAGTAGACAACAATACGGCATCGAAATGGCCTGTTCTAGGAAGGTCAATCTTGGATGTATCTCGCGTAGCTGCTGGTTCGTACAGAAAACAGAAGCCTTAGAAGCTTTCGATGACTAAAAGGCGTCAGAATTGAATTTGCATCAATTCAGACAGAGTATATGCTCTGTCTCTGTCACAAAGTGTGCGCGCCTCTCGACATTGCCGCCGCATTGGGAGAGAACCTCTTTTACTGTCCCGTAACTCTCCTGACCTGTTCGTTACGTGATCGATTTTGACCACCTGAGGTTCTTTAACGTGCAAGTACACGGGTGTTTTTGCATTTCGACCCCATCGAAATGCGGCCACCGTGGCCGGGATTCGATTCCCGCGTCCTCGTGCTAAGCAGCCCAACACCATAGTCACTGTGTGTGTGTGTGTGTGTGTGTGTGTGTGTGTGTGTGTGTGTGTGTGTGTGCGTGTGTGTGTGTGTGTGTGCGTGTGTGTGTGTGTGTGCGCGCGCGCGTGCGTGCGTGTGTCCGTGTGTGTGCGTGTGCGTGCGTGCGTCCGTGCGTGTGTGTGTATGTGTGCGTGGGTGTGTGCGTCCGTGTGCGTGCGTGCGTCCGTGTGTGTGTTTGTGCGTGCGTGTGTGTGCGTGCGTGCGTGCGTCCGTGTGTGTGTGTGTGTGTGCGCGTCCGTGTGTGTGTGTGTGCGTGTGTGCGTCCGTGTGTGTGCGTGTGTGCGTCCGTGTGTGTGTGCGTGCGTGCGTCCGCGTGTGTGTGTGTGTGTGCGTCCGCGCGTGTGTGTGTGTGTGTGTGCGTCCGCGCGTGTGTGTGTGTGTGTGTGTGTGTGTGTGTGTGTGTGTGTGTGTGTGTGTGTGTGTGTGTGTGTGTGTGTGTGTGTGTGTGTGTGTGTGTGTGTGTGTGTGTGTGTGTGTGCGTGCGTGCGTGCGTGTCCGTGTGTGTGTGTGCGTGCGTGCGTGCGTGTCCGTGTGTTTGCTGTTGTATGCTTGCGTGTTTATTTCGTTTTTTGTACCAACCCCAAATCTCCATCTGGCTGGCTTTGTTGTGCGCTTCGCGGGAGGGCCCTTGGTTGTTGTTTGTTAATCCCTCGCCTTTAGCGAATCTTTTCGCGGTTGTGCGTACTTTGTTCGTAATGTATGTCGCGTAGGCTCCTTTGAATTAAACCTAAGTGATTTTTTTTGTCATCTCCCACCTCATGCCTCTGGTTTGTAGCCAATCAGGCGTGGAGCGATCGCCGGTGAGCCTTCGAACGCTCCTTTAAACGAACGTTGGGTGTCTTTGTTTGTTGCCCCATCCCCTCCGTTCCGGAGAGCGCGGGAACATAATCACCATTTTCACCGAATCCACGCTGCATAAGGCGGAGCATAAAAATAGCTACAGAGGATAAGGCAGAGCATAAAAATAGCTATATAGGAAGAGTCGTCACAATGAAATACGCCGGTTGGTTATCGGCCCTGCCCGCTCGCTGCGTTTAAGCGGACAGTGCCCGCTGAAGTATAAGCTGACATCTTACGGTACTCGGCTACCACACACCAAAGTGATATGTGTATTGCATCTACAAGCAAACACTGGCCATCAGTAATCCCTGAACACAATGGGCATGCCGTAACTGCTAGCTTTTAGCATAGCACGCACCCCCCCCCCCCCCTTTACCGTTACAACTACAGATCGGGCCACCTGCCAGCTTTGCGCCTGCTACAGCTGATTCGAGATGAGCACAAAGCTGAAGCAGCCACTAAGCGCACAGTTGCTAGGTTGTCAGTGGCAGGCGGCCTATTCAGTAGTTGCAGTGCTATGCTAGAACACTATTATCGCTTGACACAAGGATTCAATATGCATGCGGGGAAAACGACCGCCTGAAAACAAGAGGGTCGCCTTAAGCATTTTCACAATTTGCACATTAGCAGAAGCCGGTTGCCTTCAGGCCTCTCTGCATAAAGAACTCGCTGCGTAACGAATTCAGGTCAAAGTGGCCCTACCATACATCGTTAATCCTCGTTGATGATCATGCATTAACCGTTAAGGGCCACATGCTGGGACGATGGTACTTATGGTGACGCCGCTGCGATTTCACAAAATACATATAAAAAAGCTGCATCACGGAGTTAAGTGACGGCGCTTTCCGCGGTCTCTAATTCGTGGGCACTGCGTGGGTGGCAGGTTCATGGTCAACTAGCACGCGCAAAGCGAACAAGCTAACCGGGACCGCCCGCAAGGGTAACAAGAGACAGATGTCGGTGAGGCTAAAAGCTGAGCCCTCCCCCCCTCCCCTGCTCCGCTAATATATGGCAGGAGAGCGGTAACGAGAAGCGACATCACTATTCTAAAACAGGCATAAGCAACAAAGCGCGAGACACATACCGCTTTGATTACCATGCACACCCTCTGCGACAGCAGTCACATATGTGATCCCTCACCGTCCCATATCCAGACGGTCTTATCCCGGCCGCAGGTGGCCAGATGGCGTCCCGAGGGAGACCAGGCGACGGCCTTCACCTCACTCTCGTGTCCCTCCAGAGTCGCCACGCTCTCCCAAGTGCGCGATTCCCCGTCGATCCTCCATATGCACACGGTGCCATCGAAGCTGGCCGAGGCGATGCGACTGCCGCACGGGGACCACGAGACACTGCGCACGGTCCGCCGGTGGCCATCCAGCAGCATAGCCTTGCACGTCCACGAACCACCTGCATGGAGGCAGTGAGCAACTATAATACCGGTCCAGAGGGCACTGCGAGCTGGTTCGGTGCCCATTTCAAGACTATCCGCATCCCGCCGTGCGAATGTCAGAGACTGCAGCTGTAAATTTCATGCAAAGGCAGGTGGCGTCACGGGGTTTTCTCCATAACTCCCATCGGGCCTCTTAGTATCGGAGGCCGTCGATGAGGCTAAGTTTAAAGGGGAACCGAGGACGGCCCGGCAAAGTTATTCACGTTTTGACTTTTGACGGTGGGCACAAAGATGTTCGAGACTATTCAAACATGTGGTCCAATGGCGTGCATTTGAACCATGCGGTTCAATGCCGAACGCTGTGGCGTTCTGCTACTGGCGAGGGCGATACAAAAGCGGTAGTGTACCGAAATTTCGGTGCACATTTAGGAACCCCAAGTTATCCTAAATGTTATCCTAATCCCGATCCCTCAATTGTACGTCGCTCATAGCTGCTTGTTGCCTTGGGGAGTTCAAGAGGTGAAGCATAACACACCTTTCTGCGTGAATCCTTCCACACCAGTCCTTTCGTCCACCTATCTGTCAACGCATTGCGCACATCACGAGCAAGTGGCATTTCCGAAAGGTTCTGGCGTCTTTAAGTATATCCGCTTTCATTTACTCTGAAGAGCACTTCGCCAACGTTCAAGCCGACTCTAACGGGTTTCGTCATCATATCGATTACGTTACATTAGCAGAACTATTCGCCAGAAAAGAGGACTGTATTCGGCCCCACCCAGAGTTCGATCGAGAGTCCACGATGTGTGTCAGCATTAGTTGGGTCGTCCTTGTCGCGCCGTATTCGTCGTCTTTGTTCTCGCCGAGCCAGTTCCCACTGCTTTGAGTGGCATTGAAAGCTTCATACTTTGAGTGATCCTCAACATTTTTTTTTTCTTGTCTAGCTACAAATGAGAGAAATGTTATCGCAGAGTGCAGTGCCGTAGACACCCCCCCCCCCCCCCCACCTCAAATTTTTGTGTTCGTTTGCGGCTTTCCAAGCCCCCCTTCCTCCCCCTTCCCGTCCACGGCCAAGTGAGTGCCTCCCCCCCCCCCCCTCAAGAAAAAAAAAACATTCTGGCTACCGCCTCTGGCTCACTGTCCCTAGTACGGGACTTAAGAACACGCGCAGTAGCTTCTTCTTTCCAAGCATTGCCCCGCTGTGTGTTCAGCAGCTATAGGGTAATGGCGGCTTGGCGCCCAACCCTGAGTCACAAGCACATATATTACGTGCAAGAGTGGTGTGAAGCAGGACTAGTGAATTACGCAGTCATCGTCAGTTATATACGAAGGCCGAGCTGCATTCGATTTCTGTCACAACCATGCAGTTGGACAATTAAAGCTAAAGATCTCATAAGTCTTGCAATTTAATTTCGTGAGATACAGCAATCTTATTGCTGTAATCACGTAATGTTTGGTAAATCAGTAATGTTTGGTAGAGCCAAAGAACTGGGAGATGTTATACTTGACAAATTGAGAAATCGAAGACTTAATGAGTGGAGCGCCCTACTCGTGCGCCAACGACAGCATTTATGTATCCATTACGAACGACACGCTGCATGTATATAGCCGCCCCGTTTTCGGCAGTCTCGGAAATCGAGAATGCCGTAAATAAAGAAATAAAGAAAAGAACACAAAGCCTTGCGAGAATAACTTGATACACGCTGATGAATGTTGTGTATTACATTACAAGCAGTGGTTGCACACGATGTATTCTGTGAAAACGAGTCCATTTCGACACATTCACACTGCGTGCGTGCGTGTGTGTGTGTGTGTGTCAGTAAATTACGCTTCAACAACACAAAAAGACAGAAGACTTGTGGGTCCTCGCAGAATCCCAGTGCAATTTCCAGCGAAGCTCGTTCTTTTCGGGTAGTAGTATTAAACATCTCAGTTGCCTGCAGTGTATACCCCACACTTCGAAACACTTGGAGCATATAACGTTTTCAAGAACTCTATTAGCGAATCTTTAGAAAACGTCTTACGTCATCCGCGCTCATTTAATTTCGCATTAGCCATAACCCAACCATCTTCCCCCCATTTTCACCAAATTTGATCCCAGAGGAATTGTTATAGTTTATGTTACGTTATAGGACGAATTGTTTCAGTACAGGCAGGTAAATTATACGCTGTTCTTAAAAGACAATTATAACGTCCTGGAGCGCTTGCATAAGTACAATTTACGGCAAAAGCCGTAGTTAACCGACACACTTTGATCAATAATCTGTCCCCTGTTTGCACGAAACATAAACAAGGCGATTTGTTTAGTTCACCAAGGGCACCGCGGAAGCCCATTGATATGGAGAAAATCGAGGGTTCAGTAATTATTTGCAACGATCATAATTAAGCCTTAACAACCTTAACCTAAATCAACCTTACCAACCAACTTTATGCGTTCCCCGAGGCACCTTAACCAACCTTAACACTGGTCCCATTTCCACCGAATGTGAGCTCGGTGTTACGTACGGTCCCCTGGGAAACAGTAAGGATAACGGCCGTACAACGCTCTCGAAGAATTATTCAAAAAGAATTCCCCCGAAGGCTGTCATTTGTCCACACGCATTAGGATTCGCATGCGCACTGGCTATAATGCTCGACACATTTTCAATAAATTTGATATCGGTGGCAGTTCTAGTTAGTTCTCGCAGGACGGTGAGCTAAATTATGCGCCGTTCGTAAAACGTAGTCATAGCGCTCCGGATCGCTTAATTGCACACGTAATTTACAGCGAATGCCGCAATTTGCCCACACTCTGAACTTTGCCTAGAAATTTCCCATAGCCTGCGCCTCATTTTCACCAAATACAACCCAAGTGCCTCGTTTAGTTGACCAAGGACATCGGGAAAATATACTATGTGCCTCGGGGAACGCATAAAGATAAGCAGAAAGTGAGTATTGAGTAATATAATGTGTAAAGATAATATTTAAGCCACAAACGTTAAACATTCCCCACACACCGCCATTACAGCATTCGGCAAGTGTTTGAAGGCATGGTTGGACCATTATCCGATATGTTTCCTGGTGTCCTAGAGGACACTAGGAAACATATCAGATAACGGTTGGCTCATGCTTTCAAACACTTGCCGAATGCCAGTAATTTATCCACACACATTTACCTTGGCATGCTAATTGGCCATAATTTTCCACTCACTTTCTCTAACTTTGATTTTGGCGGTGACTACAGTTCTCTCAGGACAGCACACTAAACTTTTCGTCGTCCGTAAAACACATTTTTAATTCTTCGGAACGCTTGTATACGTAATACACCGCATTTGACCCACAGACTTTAAATTCGCCTACTCATCGTCCACATATCCTGCGCCTTGTTTTCACCAAAGACAAACAATATGCCTCGTTAAGTTCACCGAGGAAGCCCGGAAAACCTTCTACACACCTCGTGGAATTCACAAACGTATAGGCCGAAAACGAGTATTCCGTAATTATCTTCAATGATCTAACCCAAGCCAGAAACGTTTTCGCCATACAATACATTTAACATGCAGCCCATTTCCACCAAATGTTAACTCGTTACGTATGTATATTTCTCACGGGACACTGGGCAACGTAGTTGATAACGGCCGTAAACATTTTAGACTGTAATTAACTTACGGTCTTGAAAACTTGCCCGCGCATACGTTGCCCCTCGAAGTGCCCCTATTCCCTCAAGATGTCAATCTTGTGGCACGCTGAGTTCTCTCATGACACTGGGCAAATTTCATGTGCAGTTCACAAGATACGCTCGTAAAGCTCTGGAAAGCTTAATTGTTAAACGTCACTCGTATCATGGCTCCCGTTTTCTGAAAATATTGAATTTCTAGCGCCTTTGCATGGTCCTCTTATATGGAAACTAGTAAACATTATAAACGTCTCATATAACGACTCTAAACAAGCTAAAAACGAAGGTCTGGCAATTTTCATTTAGCCCCCAATTAACCAACACAGTTCGAAATTTTCCTGCACATCAACCCTAACATGGCCCACATTCATAAACCCCATCAGTTATCTCTAGCTCAGACAAAACGCCGCAAAAACACGCATATAACGTTTCCAAAAGCTTCTGGGTGCACTAACACCTTCACTTTAAAAGGCCAACCTTAGCGTGACAGGAGACTGGGTAAGGCCACAAAAGACGAGAAAAATAAAAGAGAGAGACTGAGGGCGGGTGGCCACACCTACTTGAAGTTCGCACGCCAGCACGCCGTGAGGTCATGGATTTTGACGACGTCTGCTGGACCTAGCTAATTTTGTTATCTGGACCTAGCTAATATATGTTAACTATGGTGCGTCAAAAAAAAAAAGAAGAAATATTATCGAGCTTTGAGAATATCAAGCGCGCGTGAACGGTCCAAATAGGTGAATACACTATGAAATATGTGCTGGAACATGCCGGCGATACGGTATCAGCGCGAAATGTTAAAAATTTAACACAGGCCTTCATTCTACCTTCTGGTGCGACCTCTTATCGCGAAATTGGCGTAGCTATATTTCTTTTAAAAAATGCTCTATCGGTCCAAACTGATTTAGTGGTGGAGAAGTTGCGGTTGCTGACCAAGTCAAGGTGAAAAAACACAGAGACGTTTCGGAGCCGATACGGGTTCCTTGGTCCCACTAAAGCAAACGAGAACCCTTGGTTAAAACTAATTTAGCACTTCTCCAAGTAGTGCGCTTTTAGGCGGAATGTGCAGACATGTATATGCAAGTAACTGCCATACATGCTACTGCAGCACGGCAAACTGCACTCAGCGAATTTGTTCTCGCGCGTTCGCTGCGACTCTCCGTGTTCACGCAGAACGAACCCGGAAAGCTCACGCGAGAAGCCTGCACTGTTGCCTTTTCCGAAACGAGTGCGCGACGAACAGATCGCGCGATTTTGCAGCGACGGAACGACCAGCAAGGCGCAGCCAGTTCCCCGATAGTTCAGGAAACGTGTGGGTTCATCGAATGCTCCTTTTGTCTGTGCAAATTGTATTAAAGTTACACGTTCCAGTAGAATGTATCATGTAAAAGGGATACGCTGTTTCCCGAGTTCCAAAGCATTGCTTCACCGCAGCTTTCTATTCCCAAAAGTTCAGATGGCAGCAGTCGGGAACTCCGAACAGCCAATTGAGGACATCATCTCATTCGCACTTCCAAGTTCAACGAACAATTCAATGTACTTCCTCTTACAGCAAAGCTGTCAGTGCAAGTCACAACGGTTTTCGTGGAGCGGTGTAGACCGTCGAAGGCCTGCGGCGACGTAGTCGGTATCAACAGCCACCAACACAACCAGAATCGGATGCCGACGTTCGAATTGTTTTTTTTTTTTTTTATTCCAAACAGCAACCCCGATGACGTCAAGCTGACGTCGCAGATTCGACTTTAGTGTAGCGTTGGGCCGCTTTCCGTGCAGGAAATTTTCACAAGGGCAGACAGGTTATTCGTAGTTTCGAACGCAGTAATCTATATTGGTAGAGAATTTGCACCGAGCCCAGGCGCTGTCAAAATATTTTGCGTCGTTTTAGGCATCCAAGCTTCCCCCTTTTGTCTATCACTTTAAACCACAGAGACTGACATTTATCTCTCCTTAACAGTTCGAATGCTACGCGTCGATTAAGCTCTTTAACCATATTTGTAATCGCCACCCTCAGGTAGATTATCCGTTACGTTGATTTCCAAGCCGATAACCTAGCAAATAGCAAAACGGTACAAATATAGTCGCAACGTTTGATACTGCGTTATAGGCTTGTTTTGTCAACCTGACGCAGTACTACGTTCTTTAGGGCCTCCAACGCTGGTTGTCACGGTAGAACTCATGCACTATCGCTTAGCAACAAGTAAACATTCCTGGCACAAGTACACTGTGACAACCACCCCGATACAAAAAGCTCCGGCGCAGCTCACTTGTGCTGCGAGGACAGGGTGTTCACTTAGATGGCATTACACTTCTCCAGCTTTAAATGTCTGCGAGCACCTCGGCTGAAAAAAGCCAGGGTTCACATGCAGGTTTTTCGCCTGCAACGGGCGACGTTATAGAGTGCGCGCACCTGGAAGTTTTTTCTTTTTTTCTTCACCATACTCCCATCATGAACAACACTATAACACGCTGGACGCCCGTGATCTCTCTAGAACCGCATGAAGCAATAGACCAGTGGAATTCACCATAAAAGTTAAACCGCGGAGCCAGGTGCCCTACCTTCGAGCGCCCACAGACGAGTGCTTTTGTCGCCGCCGCAACTTGCCAACACGGTTCCCGCAGGATTCCACGCGACACACCATACACGATCTTTATGGCCTTCAAGTTCGGACACAAGTGTCATTTTCATCTTGTCCACCATACCGATGCAACGAAGAGAATCTTCAAGAACGCCGCATCCCGTTACCACATGCTCACGTTCATCAACAGACCTTAGCAGACGGCACAGAAGATGACTAGATTTGGCTTTAAATGACTACTTACATTTGTTTTTAAACCCTTCGTTCGCATGCTGTTTACAAACACAAACAAAAGTGTAACAATGTACCTGCTTATATTGTGGCTACATTGTAATAAATCTAAAATAAATATTTCAGTACTTTCATATACTTTTGTTGTGCAACTCGAAAAGGTGACGTTAGCATCGCGCACTACGAAGGCGCCATTTTTTCTGGCGCGTGCAGTCCCACTGTGGATTTGTCTTTTGCGACGACGAAAGAATCGCGGGTAACATAAAAAAATGCCTGCGTTTTGCGCTGTAAAAGGTTGCGGAGCAAGGCACCGGAAAGGCGACAACATATCCTTCCACTCGTGAGCATTGACGTTTGCTACGATCGGCGCTTGTTTACTGAGGGTATACCACCCGGTCTGCTCGAGTTTCGAATTTTGTGTACTGAAACTGGCGCGTTGCATGTCTTATATTGTCTTAACGCGTGATAAAAGTAGCGTGAACTATCAGCTTTGAACAGAGCCGGCGGGGAATCGCGTGAATGTGACATACGATGTCAAGTGATTCCGAGCATTCTTTACCGCGCGCCCGCCTCCTACTCAATTGCGCTAGTGCCATTGCGCCATCTGATCTCGATGTACTTTCTTTCTCTTCGCGCATTCTGGGGAGCTGTATTTAACAACTACATCGCCGCTAAAGTACTGAAATATTGTGGTTCTGCTGAAATGATGAAAGCAACAGCGTCGAGTCTCTCTCCCGCACAGGTCTTGATCGATCTTCGATTATCACTGTCTGTGAAATATTACGTGGCGCTTCTTTCAGACTGGCTGTGACCTCGTATACAAGTATTGCCAACCGAGGCATACGTCTGTGGACAGAGGAGGAGCGAAAGAAAAAAAAAATGGAGCGGGAGAGGAGGAAGAGTAGCTCAGCTGATCGAACGGCGCGGCACCCTGGCGGCCCCTTCAAAGCTACATTTTCGCAATAGCTCCACTATACCGCCTTTCTTGGCGTGCGAGCTCAGCCAAGTGCAGAAACTTGCGAATGCGAAAGAACATATGCATTATGGTAGAATGCTCATGCCATATGCGCAGGCGCAATTAATCAAACATTAGTTATAATATATATAGTGAAAGTATGTTATTTATATAAATTAACATTGCTATTTGTCATGAAATTAATGACCCTTCTTTATGTAATCCAGGTGAAGTGGCAGAATAGCGATATATGCTACAGGTAATTTTCAATGAATCTGCACATAGGGCCAAGAAAATGTAAGGCAAGTGGTATATGATTAACTGCTTATATGCATTCTACATATATTGTGGTTGGTTTGTGTGATGACTGACTGTGCATGGCTCTCTTAGGGCATTTTGTGCACAGCATCAGCAATACGCAATCCCATCAACACCCATAAGTGCTCAAAAGTACTCAAGCATGACCATTGCAGGCTTCTTGCCCTGAACAGTTGGTATTTATAGTTTCTGCAGGATGTTAGTTGGCTAGTCAACAATCAGCCTTGTATCATCGGACAAACCTACTTCAGCACTCACAAGGTGGATGAACATTTTATAGCAGGTGGGACTACTCTTGTGGGAGTGCAAGTAATTGCTCTGCCATGACCAATAAATTCAAAGATGAGTAAGCCATTTACAATTTCACCCTGTCATAGTCCTGAAGGAAATGAAGCAGTCTATGAAACATCTCTTTCCACACACGATTAGGTCCTTGAGGAAATAGCAGGCTTAGTCATTACATATAATATGGCAGCTCTTTAATTTTTCTAGAAGATTAATATGTGCTTGAGGAGTCACCGAGTAGATTCACAGCATAGTGCATGTCCTACACTTTTTTGCAAAGCAAGAGCACACAATGCAACAGGCACGGTCTGTCTTAAAAATCCATGCTGGCACCTATCCTGTGCGTAATCCGTAGAATGGCCACCTCTTCATGTCATAGCTCTGTTGCGACGCATCTTTTTTATCCATTAGTTGTTGCTTGGGATATAAGAGGTTGTCCTGAGTGCTCAGTTAAGGTGCAGGCACGTACCCAGGAGGGGGGGGCGGTTCCCCCTGAAATTAGGCGGCTACCCCCCCCCCCCCTATCTGCCCACGCCACCACTCCTCACGCACATTCCTAAAGCGCTGACAAATCAGTCTACTCGGCGGTCAACATTTTGCTGCCTTTTATAGCGCAAGCAGTACATGACTGACCTCTGTAGTTTTTCCGGCGTCCATCAACAACAAAAATCATCATGTCGGCCGACCCTGGTAATAGTGCAAAAAGGATCCAAGATCAATGGCTCATACAGCTGTGGCCTCGGGAACCCATAACACGCCCTTCGAGATCTTCGGGATGGGCCCACGTATGGGGAGTGCTGAACGCCTCCTTCACCTCCACCGCGGATGGGCCCAGTATTGCACTATCTTCGGGAGCAGCCCACGTGTGGGGAGTGCTTAACGCCTGCTTCACATTTGCCGCAGGTCGGCTCGGCGTTGCACAACCTTCGGGATCGGCCCACGTATGGGGGGTGCATAACGCCAGCTTCACCTCTGCGGCAGGTCGGCCCAGTATTGCGCTATCTTCAGGCCGACCTGTGGTGGAGGTGAAACACTCTGCTTTTTGTTTGAGAGCTTTGACTGTCGTCAGCTTTCGCTGCCATTCTGTCTTCACAGAGTGGAATGGTTGTCCATTTTTTTACTCTTTTTAGATGGCGGTAGTTGTTGGCATCTCATGGGGTGTGGAGGTCAGTTTTCTCATTGATTCGGTGCCTGCGCGATTAACTCAAGATGAGTTCAGTTGTCACCACCTATTTGGTGCAGGTCGAGGCATCTCTCCTTTATGCCTCTCTCACTTTCTGTCACCATCTATTGCAGCAGGCAGGGCGTAGTTTATTGTTTTAATTAAAATATTTTATTTTGTTTATAATACCCAACACAATTTTTATGTCACCATCTATGCAACGATCACGCGCATCGCCGTTGCTTCCTTAGTTCAACCTTCTTTGTTTATACAGATCCAGGGGCCAGGAAGGGGATTCGGTTCGTTGTCAGCTGGGCTGTATGCTCGTGGAACGAGCTGCGACTGGAGAAAACGCCAGTTGCGTTAAACTTTTCCTTTTGCTTCATTATTTCCTCGAGTGACCGCTCGCCACAATGCTGGCGGATCCTCGGAACCATATACCCGCAATATGGGTTAGATAAGGTGGAAAATAAAATAATGCGAAACAGCATCCATCATCAGACCGTGCAATAACCGTTAAACCCATGAGCAATACGACTGTCACCCGTGACCTCATCTGGCTTTTCCCTAATTGTACAGCACTTTTCGTGCAAAATTGGCAACGGGAAACAAGAGTCGCAAGGCGTTGAGAAATAAGCAATCTTAGTAGATTGCTTAATTGGTTAACGGGAGAGAGCCAAGGCAACAACCAGACATGGAGGAAAAGCAAAAATTCTTTGTGAAAATATTTATGGATCAACATATATTTATTTAAAAAGGAAGTAGAGAAAACGCAGCCGGAAGTGGAGAATAATTCCGTGTGTTTTGAATGATGCGTCTACAGTTATCAATCGAGCCGCCTGACATAGCCACTTCTATGCTGTGCTAATGTGGGTGTTTTTCTAACCTTCCGCGGTTGGCGCAGTACGTCTAGAATCACAGTGTCCTGCACTTTTTGCAGTTGTATGGGACTGGTGATGACGCATCGTTACGCAACTTGCAAAATAGCAACAGGAGTCGGTTTTGGTTGGTAGAGCAGTAAACGAGGGATCCAAAATATCTGTGATTGTACCGCAAATATATAATTCTCTATAATTCTTCCAGAGCTAATTCAAAAAACGCTACTAGAAATCTTAATTTTGCACTTTCGCTCGTTAACTTGTTCTTGACAAGGTTCTTCCTGCACATCTTTCATGCGCAAGTCCATTTGATGTGGTTCTTTGTTCGCCAAGTGAAGGAGAGGTGTATCTCACAGGCATACCTCTGAGATACATGTTATTTCAATTCTCTTATGTGGGTTTATGCATATTTATGGCAAATGGTGGGCATTATTCACATTTGTACTAGTAAAAGTACCTTCTCCCTTTCATTTGCATAGAAAAGTTACCTTGGGTAGGCCCCCCCCCCCCCGAAAAAAAAAATCCTGTGTACGTGCCTGTTAAGGTGTCTTGTGCCATTGTTTCAGTGCTTGCTATGCAGAACCCCATACAGCTCCTCACCTGCAATTGTCAGTTCCTATGCCAACATTCGAGCTGTGCTTAAACAGATGTCAGTGATCTTTCAAAATCCCAGACCAAATATAAGCTAACACCCACGGAGCATTATAGTCTTTTTTTTTGCTTTCAGCTCTTGCAACATACACTAATGGGCTAGATGATTTCTGTCTGGCTAGAAGATTTGCCATTAAATTAAAATCATACACAGCCATGAATCGTTTACTTCATTGCCACTCACTCTGGTACGTAAACACATAAGGAGTTAGCTGAGATGGTTAAAAGTCGGTGTTGAAGCTTTGGTCGTAGTTTCGTCCTGTTCCTATGTTTGCAGCTTTCCTCACCGTGACCCAGAGCTCATGTGGCGCTGGCTTTATGCCCTTGGCCGTGAAGACATGCAGCCAAAGAATCACCACCGCGTCTGCTCCCAACACTTCACACCAAGCTGCTTCTATGCGGGCCTCGATCGGCCATGCCTGCGGCCAGATGCAGTGCCAACTGAGTTTTCTGGCTGCCGCAGAGAGGGTCGTAACAATGACACTAAGCAGCGCAGCGCTGCTGCATCAGCAGTTGTAAAGTTAGCCATGAGCCCGGTGAGTCTGTACACTTGAGAAACATTTTATTTTCCTTGTTCTTTTAATATATGAGTTCTACCTTATCTTTACACATGTCTCATTAGCATATAGGCAAACATTTTTTCTGAAAAAGCTATTACTGAGACTTGCTTGTACTTAAAAGTGGTGGCACCCTTTTGTACTCTCCATGCAAAAAATTTGCAATGTCAAGTGTGCATGTATCAGGGTTGAAGCGTTTCCATTTCACATTTCTCAGATGCCCAGAATGCAATGGTAGTGGAATGGTTGTTGTTGCTGCAGAGATAGAGTTTCTGAGAATCACCTCAACAGAAAAGTGTCCCTGTGATTGCAATGCCATTGCATGCATGAGAATGCTGGGTAGCGGAGGCTTTGGATTTACATCTTTCTTTGGTGAGCCAAAATGCTTTAAAGATGCTTCTGGTGGCTGGTGAGACCACGGTTTAGTACATGTGTACTGTAATAACGTGTAAGTCGTGTTATTGCTGCATTACTATATTAAATGTTACAGAAATAGGAGTGTGAGGTGCATGAGACAGTTCCATCAAAATTGCTGGCTTATTGGCACTTGTAAATTGTATGGAGGTCGCATTTCACTGTGGATGCATTTTAATACCACACTTGGATGCATTACTTGCCTGTTTTGTACAGAATAAATCAGACGTATTTCTTGTTGGTGTAAACAAGCGACAAAACAATGTTGAATATGTGAGAACAGAAGGATGCCGCTTTTGGCGTCATTCACATCATGTGCCTTGTCTTGTTATTACAGTGACTGACGGCATCATCATTCCATTGTCACAAATTGTATGCTGTTTGTCGTTGTTGCCGCAGACATGCATATTTCTGATTTGAAGCAAGCAAATGATGTACCATTTGCCCAAAAATGACTAGAAGACCTGATTCGAACACTTGTTATATGTAATCATGTGGGAGTGAGATGTGCAATCGCTCTGTGGATTGTTTCTAATCATGATATAGGCACAGACATGTGCTTTGGAAAATAAATTAGACAATGGTTTTGAATGCAGGTGAACCAGGAAATGCAACAGTACACTCTAGTTGTTTTCAACTCGTTTATGTTTGATTTTGTGCAGATGAATCTAGCTTTTTGTAGAAAAGTTGTAGCCAATGGAAAAATAAGTTTGTTACACTCAATATCTTTTAAAGGCATATGTTCATTGTACACTGATATTGGCTAGACGCGATTCCCAGTTTACTTTGTCATATCCGGTAATTCGTTATACAAATAGTTATTACATCAAAGTTCGAGTGTAGTACCTCAGATATGGTAATACTAAAGTGCATGTGCCACAAAATGCCACCTTTGTGCAAAATTTGTATTTGAATAAGCCAGTGGTTCAGTTGGAAGTGTCATGCATACCTGGTAGTCCTAGATGCACAACATTTGGTGTAGGAAATTGTGATTGCACTAAGGTCCACAGTTATATCAAATGTAAACAGTACCACCGGCACGTTGCTGTTGTAGGTTTGGAGGAAGGACAGAAAGGTATGCATTTACTGGGCCCCATTTCTGTTTTCTTATGCACATACATATTGTGGATCACTAATAATCTAACTTGGAACAATCATGTTGCAAGTATTGCTGCTAACTGCCTTTGTAAACTGTTCTTTTCAAGCACTTGTTAAAGCACACTACTCCGGCTGTTTGCCTGCTACCATATAAAGCCATTATTCACCCAATGCTGGAATATGAGTGGTCGTATTGGATTCTTTCACTAAGTGTAAAACCAATCAAGTAGAAAAAAATGCAAAAAAAGCCCTCAAAGTTTATTTAGAACTTGTATGGTTGCAAGTTAGTGAGCTACTAATGCTCACTACAATATCAATGGCTCAGACATGCTCGTCTGAGCCTTGGATTCCTTGGATTATGCCACTTGGAAGTGACACAGTGAAGCAAAAGCATAATTAACTTCTAATGATGTTGTAGTGAAAGACACTCTCAATGTTTGTGAGCCACCTCACTTAATCTTGTGTTTTGTATTGATGTAAAATGTTATACCTGCTTTATTTTGTTTTCTTCCAACTTTCTTGTGCCCACCCTGGTATGATCTTGTACAAGACCACAGTATTCATAAATAAAAATTAGACATAATGCATCTATGGGAGAATCAAAAAGTGTTATGAAGGTGTAATTGCCAGAAATATTTATTTTCATGGCCATGGCCATGTTTTAAGCCAGGCCACATTCAAGACAAACTGAACCTTCTACATCCCAGCATTTCCCCGCATTAAAGGCACCCTTTAAGAAAGGTATTGCAGTAGAACACGTTGTGGGGCTAGGTAGATCACAGCGCCTTGTCCTGTCATTGTCCTTTCTTAGTGTGCTGTCTCTGTTGGCACTTCATCTTTTGAAAACCCTTTAAGGAAGTCACTGTGATGGTGACACTTGATTTTCCTCGGTGTAGTACTATAAGAAACTGTGACTGTCAGCTTTGGAAACATCAGGAAACACTACTTCATTGATTATGGCTTGTTGTTGCGTGCGCTCACCGATATCTTCACGAGATGAGACATGAACAAAATCCCAATTGCTGCACAATTTTTCATAGAAATGTTTCGCATAATTAACACTGTTGTGCAGAACAATGAAGGGACAGGACTTATGCAAGAAATCAACACACGACACCTGAACGCAATTTCCACAGTGGGCTAGTTGGTTCGACATAATTAACACTGTTGTGCAGAGCAACGAAGGGACAGGACTTAAAGGGACACTAAAGCGAAACAATGAATCAGTTTAGACTGATAAAGCATTGTTTGAAAACTCTGCAGGCGGTCATTTCAAAATAATAGTTTGAATATTAGATGAGAAATTGAAGGTCAAAGTATCAGGATTTGAATTTCGCGCCGCAACCCCGACGCCGGTATGTCAGTGTGACGTCAGGGATTCCAAAGTATGTTTTCGTATTTGGGGTATGTTTCCGTATTTGGGCTGCGTTGGCTCAGAAAAAGTTCCCCAAACTTGCCATGTTGAATATCTGGTTCCTTTAGATCACAACGCAGTCAATCTGTACCCCTAAGCATGTAAATAGGCCCTAGAAGACGCTATCAAAATCCATGACATCACAGCGACCTGGTACGGGAACTTCAAGGAAGCGTCGCCACCTGTATTTCGCTTTTGCACTTTTTATTGCTTACTAAGCATCTTATCGTGGTAAGATTGGTGTATTTGGTGTTGTAGAAGGATAATTTAATGATGCAGAAGAAATCATTTTTCTCTTTATAGTGTCCCTTTAAGCGAGAAAACAACACACGATGCGTGAGTGCAAAAATGTGTTGTTTTCTTGCTGAAGTCCTGTCCCTTCGTCACTCTGCGCAACAGTGTTAATTATGTCAAACCAACTAGTTCACTGTGTAATTTTCCTGAATTACGTTTCACATAATTAGCGTGTGCCCTCAGTATGCAGCTGCAGTTGACAGCTCGAACTTTTAACGCTTTTTGGAGAAGGCTTTGGCTGCAGAGCAGACACGGAGCCTGCCCAAGCCAACTAGTAAAACAAATTTCACTCCATTCTGGACTTATCTCAGCCTCAAACAATAATTGTTATTGAACAATAATTGTCACCTATCTTTTATGCACATCCTCTCATTAGCTAGTGCTGTGCACCCGATATCTTCTTGTCAGAAACGTTATGTCCATTCATGACCAAAAGGTATCGAGAGCATAGCATTAAAGAAAGTACACACAAGATTGATGACAATTATTATTTGGGGACAAGATAAGCCCAAAAGAGTACAAGTTTTTCTTGTATACAGAGAATGATGTCACCAATATCACCGTGTATATATATATATATTATAGGGTTTTTGTGTAAGACTGGCTTGGGCATTTGGCTTTAGCACATGTATGACATAATGTGATGTAGATGTGTGGTTGTGTAAAGTAAGTTTGTGCAAGTGCATCTTGTGTGAACAATGAGCCAATATGAAAGAGAACACCATATATCTGTGTTTAAAGCAGGTGATCTTGCTTGTCCCTGAGGGAAATAAAAATTAATTCCACGAGCAGGATTTTTGAACTTGAGAATTATGTAACAAATAGTTGTGATTGAGGATCTGGGGTTGGTGTGTTTGCCAGAATCTGCCTGAACACAGGTCCCTTTCATGTTGCTGTAACGCATGTAGTACATACCATATATTTGATGCTGCGTATATGTATTATTGTTTTATTGAATTTCCCCCTCCCTTTCCCGTGCACCATTGAGGACAGAGAAATGTAATTTACAGTAAGTTCCAGAAGGGCCCACTCAGCGAACGTGCACCAAGACGAGATCTGGCACTGAGCATGTTCTGCTCAAAACTTGTTGACATCAAGGCCTGGGCATTCTAGGTATAGTTTTCTACAAAAATTGGTTCTACATACCATCGTACACATATGTAGCAAGCTGTAAAGATTAAAAACCCTCCTTGGACTGATGCTGGCAGGAAATGCTTGCTGCAAACTTCTAGAGTGTACTATATTCTGGTGCACTCTAAAATTGCTTAAAGCTAATTGTGGCCTGGAAACAAAAATGTGGTGGACGCTTAAGCTTCGCCTTTAAAAATGGAACGCGATAGCATTCAATGATCCTTGGCTGCTTTTCACGCTTCCCAGCAACTGCAGCTTATGGAACCGTAATGTTTACCTACCGGGAAACGCCTGCGGTGAATGCTATGCACGAAGGCGAGCGGGCAAGCTTTCTGGTAGAAATGCGGCCTCTTGCGTGGACCGCGGATGCGCGGAGACAAGCGCCATCTGGGTGGTGGTGTTGCAAGGAACCGAGCGCAGCGCGCCGCTCTATGGATGGCAGAATCGCTGGAAAAGGGGTTTATGTTTGCGTTTCCGCGTAACATGATTATGTTTTCTGGCATATTAAAATTACCATCCGACGCTATCGGGTCTGTAGGTTGTACTTTACAATTTTTCTTACTCATCTTACTTTGTGGAATTCATTTAGTTCATCAACGCCTCTTTGCCACGCGGAGGGCCTGCATGGTTGTCGCTCGGAATTATTTTTCGCTAAATGACGTCCGACGCAAGCCGCCGACACGGATATTATGCGACACGGGGTTCTTAGGGCTATCGCGTTAATTGGCAAATAATGAAGGGCCGAACAAGTAAACGGCCGACTGTTGTGGTGTCCGAGATCTGCGACTATGATGTCTGCTACGACACAGCGTATCTCAGGGGCCACTTTATTTATAGTAACTGACGCAATCCAGAACTTTAATATTTGTACGGATGCTTTGCATTTGGTACTGTTTCGAGTATTTGTTAACAATTTCGGACACAAGCTGAGCAGGCTTGGCCGCATTATTAATTGGAGGGCGGTCGGACGAATGACGCCATACGAAACTGTGTGGACGCCACACCAGTGACCCTAGCGCCATATTGGCAGGGGCTGAAAGTAGACGTCTGCAATTCGGCTGCTGCTACTCGAATTATCACGAGCGATGGTTGGCACATGTGCGGCGCCTGGTTGCAAGAACCGTGTGAAACAGAAATCCGGAATTACATTTCACATGTAAGTATGCTCTCTCTGATATTTGAAGCATTTTGCATGTTTATCGCGTTTCGAAGCTCTGTCTCCGTAAGCGCATTTCTATGTTATTGAACGCCTTAAACTTGGTTGTTCTATGCCTTACAAGTCTGCAATACGAAGCGTTATTGCTGAAACAATGTTTGAAGTATAAACACTGCTGTTATGGAAATGTCGAAGTTTTCGAGTTCATCACATTGCGCAGTGTGTGCGTTGGTTATATTCGCAACGCCGTGCTCGCGACGCCGTGCGTGTTAAATGCTGCATATTTAGCATTTTCTTATTTCCTTTTCGTTGAGTGTTTGAAAAGATTCTAATCTATTGACAGGTTTCCGAAGGGTGCCGCTTTGCGCGAAGCGTGGGCACGCGCTATTCGGCGGGACGATTGGGCTCCAAAAGACAGTGACCGTCTGTGTTCCGTACACTTCAAGGCTGACTGCTTCGACAGAACTGGCCAGACGGTTAGATTACGAGCTGGGAGCATACCAACGTCGTTCCCAGCAGCGCAGCTGTTGACCACTGTGAGTTTCTAGTGCTGGATGTGGTGTATGTACGGGAAACCCAAGACTGCACTGCGATATACGAAAAGTCGGTTTAATAAGTGCCAGTAATTGGACGCGGTGTTTAGTTCTCGAATTTTTTATGTGTCGGCGCCGCCGTGCAGATTTGGGGCCTCTGCGATTGTGGGCATGTACCGTGTTGCAGCTCATATTGAACGCATCTGTGTACATGTGCATGATCAGCCTGCCTAAATAAACACACACACAAAACTTTCGCTGCAAAGTCGCATTTCGTGGTCTGCATCATTCAGTGGTACACGTAATTTGCTTTTTCATCCAGAGAGATGATAAAAAAAAACTTTCATACAAGCATATACATAAGAGCTGCATGTGCGTCTAATGTGCATAAACTGGTTTCGCCACCTGTTGACAATTAACGAAAACAGTCACGCCCAGCAGGGCGACTTATTAGCGGACTCTGCTGCTTTGTGGCACATATTTCAATAATGTGAAAATGTTTTGTGGCCTGAATTAAGGGCGAGAAGATGAAACACCATTTTTGCATAGACCGATTCCATGAAGCAGCTTTGCTGCATTCGTTATTCATACTGGCAGTTCTTGATTTTCCTTCTGCTGAACCAGGCAGACGAGGATGCCAATTGTCATATAGAACAATGCAGATCAATGACTGTGGTCTTGCAAAAACATTTGAGCACGCAACTGCCACAAGCACACATTCTGTTTTCATTGCTGTTCAAATAATAATGCAGTTCACTATAAAATAGCAACAACATGTTATGGATATATATATTACCATTTTGCATATAAAGTAGCATTGTTCTAATGTAGTAATTTTCAAACCAGTTTCGATGTGTGACATTTGTAATATACTGGCATCAAAATACTTAAACCATGCATTTCTTGCCTATACAGTTTTGCTTTCGTCAGCTGTATTTTGTAGTAGTCCGTTCTGCAACTGCTGTTGTTCAATACACATTTCTTTTATGCATGTTTTAATTGGACACTCTCTCACACTCATGAACTTGCATATCATAATTAGTTTCACTCGCATGTACACCCACTCCTGCCATAGCCAACAGGCTGCAGTATGTATAAAAAAAAGAAAGACTGGAATGTGCCTTTGTGCATTTTCCTGCACGGTACACTTCACTTGCCACAATTATTCACATACAAGGCACCAAAAGTGTGCCTTGTAAGGATAGTTGCACACTTAAAAGGCAGCACTTTTCTTTCACAATGCCGGCCAGGTGTGGTATCCAAAAGTGCACCACTTAAGACCACCCACTGCCTCTCTGTGCAAATGTATTGCCCAACATCAAAGTAGTCACTTTATAGAAAACGGATTACAAAACAGTAAGCCTCAGTTGTTGTTCTTAAATGACTAAATGAAGTAGTGTGATTATGCTTTGTAGTATCTAGGTGTTTCCTTTATGTTCGTCACAGTCCTTAAGACTGCATAAGATTGAATACCAAATTACAGAACATGCTCATGCAACCATTTGCATCAGCATAAACAGAATTCTCTGAGCCGCCGTGGTTGCTTAGTGGCTATGGTGTTGGGCTGCTAAGCACAAGGTCGCGGGATCGAATTCCGGCCACGGCGGCCACATTTCGATGGGGGTGAAATGCAAAAAGACCTGTGTACTTAGATTTAGGTGCACGTTAAAGAACCCCAGGTGGTCCGAATTTCTGGAGTCCCCCACTACGGCGTGCCTCATAATCAGAAAGTGGTTTTGGCACATAAAACCCCATTTAAATTTTTTTTTTTTTAATAAAGAGAATTCTGCTTTTTTGTTTAATGTGCACTTTTTCCGAAAAACAGCATTTATAATGAAACCTGATTGTTGCTTCAAATACTATTATTATCACAATGTGATGCAGTTTATTTCTGCATGTAGCCAACACAAAAGTTGACAATGTTCAACTGGTATAGATCAGTAGAAATAGCTAATCAGTGTGTGATCGCAAAATAAACGTTGCACTAGAACTTCAAAGGATGTTCCAACACAAGGATTTTTGTGAGGTATATAAAGATATGATTTGATTTGCAAGGCTCACAAAACGTTCAAGTACTGCTAGAAACTACTTGCCACAAATAATGGCACAGGGTTGGCCATCACCGTGCCAATCGCTATCATGAGTTGGTGATGCTACAGCACGTGCCAATGAGAAGGCACTTTAGGCAAGAAAATTTTTATCAAATATGGCCAAGATCATCGCAAAAGCTCAATACAGACTTGAAACACTCCCAGTACACAGAAAACCGATCAGTGAAAATTCCTACATCGACGTTAATCTCCGGCAGCATGCAATATAGTAAGCACAGCACCTATATTGGCTCATCTTTGTGGAGTAGCTTATCCCCAAAGCACCTTCTTTAGGGATAAGCCACCGGATGTTGCCGCATGTTGATCATTTCACTCACGCCCGACTCACTGAGCAGCGAAGTGGCATCGAGCAAATTATAAAGGAGATCAGAGGGCTCTATGCCTCCATGACATTGTTTTGCATTTTATCAGTGATAAGTGTATCGATTGCTAATGTTGAAGATTGGGCGAGTTGGTATAGCATACTTGCCAACAGATAGCACAATAACCGCATAACACAAAAGAAGTAAATGTATACTTGTGTGCCTTTTTTATTGCGTTGTGTGGTTATCTTGATATCTCTTGGCAAGTATATTAATTGCCTCTCAAAGACTACTTTCTTTATGCTGTAAACTAGAGGCAGACAATTCAGTTGCGCACACACTCAAAAGTGCAAAAGATTAATTGTTTTCCCTCTTTTTTTCTCTGCAGAATAAATCAAAGAAAATCACTCCAAGTACAAGACAGCAGCAGCAGCAGGTACAAGCAAAAACAAAGCTGACTTCAAGCAGCAGTCAACAGCAGGAGGTAGTGAGGACGTCAAAGGTATTGGTGGCACTGCTCAGCTGCACCAGTTAACAGTGTCATAGGTTGTGGTGATAAGATTTCTCAGGAATCTATGATTTTGCAGCCTGGTTATCACTATGTTCATTGCGTAAATATTCAGTCAAGCCTGCCGGCAGCCGTGGCTGTATCGGGTGCTGTTGGCTGTATGACGAAATATGTCGCAGAAGATTACTGCAAGTCAGTCACGCAAAGAGTGTAAAACTGCATGTGTTAATTTCTTTTTTCCTTTTTCTTTTCCGCCACTTAACTGCTGATGGCAAGTCGGCTCATCATGACGAATGGTGTCCTATCTTATTACTATATGGTGTAATATTGACACAGAAATAAAGAATATGCAATGCCATTTGCTATATTGTGTTCAACAAGAGCACTAAATGCACTTTAAGCATTCCTGCTACAATTTTTGAAAAATATGACAAGAAATTGCAGGTTCAACAGAAGTCTGCACTTTTCATCAATTTCGTTGAAATGGCATTTAAGGGCATTTAAGGGTTAAATTAGCCACCAGCTCTTGTTGTTTAATCCACATTTACAACACGTTCTCAACACACTTAAAACCATAAGAAAGGCCTCGAAATGCTGCGCATTGTTAGTTTTGCACATACCATAAACCCTCAATTTAACAAAACTTGATTGTACAACATCTTCAATTTAAGTGTTTTCAATTCCTTGACGCGTACTTGTAGAACCTAATGAGTTCAAAACCTCCATGCAACGAAGTAAACCTAATATTTCGCCCGATTCAACAAAATTCAGGAAGAATATCGATGAATTTTCGGAATTTAAAATACAGGTATCCCGGGTTTCAGTTCAAGTGACAGATGCCATTGACCTCAGGTCCTAACACTATCACAATACAGTGAAATGTCGATCCAACAAGATAGGACCCAATAGTTATTTTTTAAAACCAGAAACACATAAATATATCATGCAAATAACATTATGTAACATTATGTTATGTAATAACATTAACTAAGAGCAAGAAAGTTGTACAACTTTTTTTTTGCGTACATACTTCTCGTAGGCAGTAAAACAAGATGTGCTCAAAAGGCTCGTCGTCTGCAGGCATGCAAAAATTATATAATTTTTTGCTTGTGAATAAGCACAATGATACTCACATGATTTCCTTAAATGTTCCCAATTCAATGAAGTAATTATAAAGTCTAATTGACTTCCTTGAATTGAAGTTTAACTGTACTGTGTAGGGTTGTGTGAATACTACTAACAATTTTTGAGACCACATCAAATACGAATCAAATAGTGCCGCAAGCTAATCAAATATTGAATACTTTGAATAATGAACAGCTGTTTTCACAATATTAAATGATGTTCACATTCTAGTATTCATCAAGATACCAAGTGCCTGTCATTACATTGCACATTATGAAGTATTGTTTAATAAAAGCACAATATGGAGCATTAGGAACAAATTAGCAGTTCGGTTCCCTACTCAAGGTTACTATTTTGTAGTAATGCCTTTTCATGATACTAATGCCTTTCGGTGCTCTTCGCATTCATGAATGGCCAAACAATGCTTTGCCCGGAGTCAAGCAACAAACACAGCCATTCACAAATGCCAAAAGGTGTTAGCATTAAAAAAGGCATTGCTACAAAATACCAGCCCAGGCACCTTCAGGGATTGCAACTTATCGCTTCACAGCTAGTAAAGTCCGTTTCCCTGAGCAACATAGCCTGCTCTACTACGAAAGGTTTCTGGTTTTATGCCTACTATGCCCGTAGGGATATGTTGTGCTCTTGTTACAATTTTACGTTCGATTGCGCGCACTTGACACACACATTGCACACACATTTAAATATTCGAAAACTAATAGAAAAAGATTTGTATTACGAATATAGACAATTCAATTTTAAGACCAAATCAAATAGGACATTATTCCATTCCTTATTCGGAAGTTTCAAATATTCGCGCACCCTGAGTGCTGTGAACGTGTTAGGACCAAATATCCAAGCTTGATATTCAGAAGGGGGTGCTTTGCCTGGCCGGTGTTATAGCTTCTGGGTTGTGATACGGCGGACGACCATGTGTAAAAGGCCACAAAGACAACCTTTGAGCTCCTATCGCATAAACAAACCTTGTTTTAAAAAATGCCCATTCTATAAGATCAGTGTGAGAGGAAGCCCTGTAAGTTAGTCTCGTTGTACAGTTGTGATGGCATGCAATAAAACAAAAACATTCAGTACTGTTGTCGGTCTCAGTTCTTTGCTTACAATTGTACAAAAACGTGTACTCATGCATGCGTAGATACGTGCCACATACATTGGCGTGTCATTTGGATACACAGGGTGATGATATTTAAGTTCTATGGAATTTTTGGAAATCGCCTGTTACAGGTAACGTAATTCCAGTACTTGAGCTGGATTGTTAGGAGAGGTGGACATTGCAAAAAATTGACACACATGCTCAACTAATTAATGAAAATTGTACATAATTTCTTAATTACCTTATGGCACATATTGCAATTTACAAATTGTAGCGTGCGAGTTTGTCGGGCGTATGAAGGCGTACTTTGAATGCATTTCCACAATGACACCAGTTTGGAGATATGCACCATCAAACTCGCTGTAAAAATGCACAGTTGGTCCACCTACTTTCTAGCGAAACACACTTTTATGCACTGAAGCATAAAAGTAACTGGAACAACCATTTATTTCATTCCACACTTTGGGGAATAATATCTCAAAACTGGTGTGACCCTGAAAATTCGAGTGCATCGTCTTGCAAACTCACCACCTACCATTAGTAAATTGCAGTGTATGCTGTAACATAAATTAATTAAGAAGTTAATTAGTCAATTTTTCATGCAAGTAATGTTGACGCCTCTGAACAATCCAGCTCAAAGACTGGAATTACGTTATCTGCAACAGGCAATTTTTAAAAATTTCATAAAACTGAAAAGTTATCACCCTGTATACGTTAGTTTACACAAAGTGTTTTACCCTTGTGATCATTTGCCCACTTTGTAGTCATTCCAGTCAGGAACTATATCACAAGTTCTGGGCACAATGCAAAAAGAGCACTCATGTAAATAACTGTGAATTAAGTTATTTATTTCATAAAGTTTTCTTATTCCTGAGGTTCTTACACTGCGTACAGTCTGCAGACAGTATCACATCATGGGCCACAACCACAGGAACCATTTCCTCTATCATCCTGATCATTTCTTTCTTCTTCAGTGCTCTTGTCTGAGCACATTTTGTAGTCATCTGAAGGCGTAACATATTCCTTCTCAGCACTAAAATACTCTTCAGATAACACTAAACCCACATGAGTTCTTCCAGTAAAATGCATGCGAAGAAAAAGTTGCCATCCTCTCACTATGTTGCATCACAAGAAGAGCACATAGATTCCTTCAAGCTCCACTAATAAGTGCTGCCCTCTCTGCAAATTGCAATCAAGACCTAAAAAATTTCCTGAAAGGTTCTGCAGCAAACACTCACAGACACACACACAAAAAAGAATCTGCCTCCATTCCACCCCGTGAAAGCGGATGTACAGTGACGCTGTTGCCAACGTTGGACAAGTACCACCACCCCAACTGACACACAAGCACCACCAGCACAAGCAATGTTAGACAACCACAAATTGCTCATACTTCTCCTTGAAAGAGAATTGCCCTGTTCACGCGCTTTCTGTTTGTTCTTCGACACCGCGGCGCTTGCCATGCATGATCGCAGTGCCTCTTCCTTGCAAGTGTAGCAATATGCGCTTTCCCTGTGGACACCAGGCGTCGCACTGTCAAGATGAATGTAGCGACCATGTTCGCACCCGTTCTACACCCATTCTATTCGTGCTTTGACCCCATGGTGGTTGCTGTGCATGTTCACTGCGTCCTTATGCTTGTGTGGAACCCGCTTTCATGAAGTGAAACATCACTAACCTTTCAGACAGTGTTTGCCATAACGTCCATTATGGTCGCTACACAGGCTGTGTGACAGATCGTCATGCGACTATATATACCACTTGATGATGTCATCACGCCACACGTGACATCACATGATGTCATTGTCAAGTGATGTCACCTGATGACGTCATGTGATGCTTCTTGGAGAAGTGGCACACTGTGCACTTCCCGCTTCGTGGCACTGTGTCTGAGATTGGCCCACGATAATGTAATGTGGTTATGTAATCACGTCAACCATTGCCTAATGACATGATCACACGAATGGTTGCGTGATGACATTATCATGTCAAACATTTTAACGGCACCATCACATGACAATATGGCCCGATTACGTAAGCTGATGACATCCTTATGTCGAATGTGACGTCACACTGACGACACCATCAAACGATGATGTTGCCAGATGACGTCATGTGATGCCTCTTGGAGAAGCAGCACACTGTGTGCTGCCTGCTTCTTTGCACTATCGCCGAGATCGGCCCACATTTTTGTGTGAGCAAAGCTCTCGCACGCAGGCACGAAAAATCCTGACCAACTACAGGCTAACAGCTTCACTGTAAAAGGAATATAGTGCCGACAAGCAAACACATTTCAGTTGCTTCCTGGCATCTGACTGTAACCAATGTTTTTAAGTGTAAGAGCCCGACACATTATACCACAGAGGGTTGCAGGTGCTATATCACCTGTCGGTTTTGAGAGAAATCATAATGGCAGTCTGGCACAAAGTTACTGAAGTAGATTTATTTGCTTTGAATGCATGTGTCAGTGACGAGGGCTAAAACACCACTTTCACATGCATCACTTCTGCCACCATCATGCCACCAGCCACCATGCCAAATGCAGCAAACTTCCTTAGACGGGTATGCCGAATATTGCATTAAAAAAAAAGTAAGTGCCACGAATCGTATACGACTTCTTTAACTAAACTGCTGGCTCATGTGTGTTTGAATTGGTAATACTAAAAGCATTCTCAAAAGTAAAATGGCAACTCACCAAAAAGATAATAAAGCAAGAGATTTCGGCTCCCATACAGAGGCCTTGTCCACAATGTTTTGAACAAGGCTCATGGGAGCCTTGTTTTCCTTTGTTTTCTTCTTTTCTTTTTTATGTTCTTGGTCGGCGTCCATCTTACCTTTGACTATGAGTGATCCCAACCAGACGAGTTTTCGTCAAGCTTTTGATTTCAATACTAAAAGCAGTAAGTTATGGTCCTGAAAATTTTGGCATTTTTTATAGCTGCTAAAGATTAGCTTTATGACGTGACCTCTTTTAGAAAGCAGATCACCCGAGAGTACAGTTAGAAGTATGTCACAGACATGTCATTGCAGCATGGGAATCCTGCGATGCAGTGGCATTGTCAAGTGTTGCTTTCAATGGGTCAGAGGCCACTACACTCCCACAAATGTTGCCAATGGAGGTGTGTGTAGAGGCTTCATTGAAAGTGAAATTGAATTCAATTGAATTCTGAGGTTTTACATGCCAAAACCACAATTTGATTATGAAGCACGCCGCAGTGGGGACTCTGGAATAATTTTGACCACCAGGGGATCTTGAACGGGCCCCCATACACAGGACCACGGGTGTTCTTGCATTTCGCCCCCATAGAAATGCAGCTGCCGCTACCGGGATTTGATTCCGTGAGCTTGTGCTTAGCGGTGCAACACCACAGCCACTAAGCCACTGCGGCAGGTGTTGAAGGTAAAAGAAATGTTGTACAGACTGCATTACATTTATGCTCAATTGCAATGTAGGTACGTAATTATCTTTTTTTTTTTTTTTGCTGGTTTAACACTATTTACCAGTGCATGTCATGAGAGGTCATCAGGACATGGCTCCATATCTTCACTGTCATCGCTGCTCTTCCATGTTCGCATCTTTTTTTCTTTTTTACCAAGTCTGTTCTAAAAAAAATTATACTTCTGACATTTCAGAGCACAAATTTATCATATCACTAGAGCCTGACTTAATGTTTTCCTTTCCTGTCTCTTTAAAAGATAGGACACAACGATAATAGATGAGGCAACATGGTGCTCTTTGTTCTGCTAGCACATCCCCTTTTGGGGCACTGCAAATAAGTATGACATTTTCTGGCTCTTGGCATTACAGGGACATGCCAGAACAACTCGGGCAGCCATCAAAGTCCAGGAGAAGAAAGCTTGTGACCCTGTAGCAAAGCAGTCGAAAACAAGGGATGCTGGCACCAACACGACATTATCTCTTGAGAACGGTCAGTCAATTACTGGACAACATCATTTGATCGCTTGCTTATGAGAGTTCGAAGGAGCAGCCAAAAGGCCAGTCATGGCACATTCCTAGACTGTGCTTGATGGTAATTAGTCTTTTTGACCTTTGCTTGCCAGTGGCGTTCCTCGAGTGCATGAGCAGCATGTCAAGCTCTCTCAGCAGCATTAGGTTTCATGCTTTCTTCTGGCACAACGGTCTTCCCCAGTGTCATCATGACCAAGAAAAGCTGTTGTGAAGCTCACATTGTTTTATGTACGCACAACACATCACGCATCATACCACTGCTCGCTCCTCTCTTCACGCCACTACTGCTAACGCACCCCTAAGTGACTAAGCCTGTCCGCATACGTCAATGGGTGGTGGGTACAATGCATTATTCTCACCCAATGTCATCTTTCACCAGCTAAGTCTACAGAAACAATTGCATAAGTTTTCCCATTGGCCATAGTGCCATTCTTAAAGCACCATGAGCACTAGATTCCTCTCTCCAAAGTTTCATGCATTAGGGCTGCGTAGTTTCTCTGCAGAAGTCGTGTAGAAATCTTGGGAAGTTTTCCAACACACTCGCAAAGGCTCCAGGATGACGATTTGTGTGCTACTTCAGTCAGCTAAACCTTTGCCAAAGTTCTTCTGTTGGCCACCATGACCATTTTAAATCATCGTGACCACGTGGAAAGGGTCTCATAGGTTCCATATTTTCAAGTGCTTAGTTTTCTCATTGTAGTCATTAAGAAACCTTGGAATTTTCCCTGGATGGCAGGGTGCAGGAGTTTTGACATATTTAACAGCTTCTAACAACTTTAAAATTCAACCAGAAAACATTTAAGATTTTTTCATGATGTTTTATAAGTGCTTTCCACAAACTTATAAAAATGCACATGCCGTGTCGATTTGACAGGTGTGATCGTGCATGTATACATCATGTTTGTCTGAATGTTGCCTATACAAAATACTTTTTCAGTAAAATTAAAGGGACATTAAAGGCAAACACTAAGTCGACATGGACTGTTAAAATACCATTCCATAAACCTCGCAGCGCATGTTTCGTGCCAAGACTTAGTTTATGAGAAAACTGTGTCTGAAGGGTCCGCATACATTTAATGCAATTCAAATCACCCACTCCCAAGCGTGGAGTGGCGACGTCGACATGCGCCGCATCGCCCTTTACTGCCGTCGGTGAGCAAAACGGCTTCCGACAGGCAGCGCTACATTTTTTTCCGCAAAACGCAAACGCATGGCCATGAAGAAACCTTGCCATGACAGAGCGTTGAATTCATTATTGCAGCTGCTCTTAGTCAAGCGGCGTGGACCGCTCGGGCATCCCCTGACATCAAATGGACGTGGCATCCTCTGCTACTTGAGTTTGTGCGAGTTTCACGAGCCACCAAAACCAGCGCAGGAGTATGCAATAACGAAACTACTGAAACATGAAAGGACAGGTGGCGCAGAGTAACAGAAAACGAAACCTTTCAAAAGCCTGTGTCGTTGTCAAGGGTAACGTCAATGAGTTTTTTCTAAAAATCAAATTGAACTGGACAAGTAGCACAGCTTTTTTGTCTTATAATGCATACAATTATCTTTTTATTAAGACTAGTTAGTACTAGTGCCAAAATTATAAGGAGTGTCTTCGTCATCGGGCTGGTACATGGATGTCCTTGCGGTCTCTAATTATGTCCTGCATTTACCTCAATTTCTCTATTACTAAAACTCTGTTCACAATAATATTGACGCCTTAGACCTTCTCGAGCACTAATCTGTCACTTTAGCTTGACTTAATACTTGCCTTTAGTTTCCCTTTGAGCAGGTAGGATTCCCACTGTGCCCTGTAAGCAATGTACGAGAGGGCATAGCACACTTAATCTGTAATTGCAACCTCTTAGTGCTCCAAAGGATAATCCCAACGACAGCAGTAAATGTACCTCAGGGTTCACACCTTGAGCTGCATACATGTACTTGGACCATAGACTAATGCCATCTGTGTTTCCCATGCTATGAATGCGCATTTAGAATTTCTGGAATACACTGATCTCAATGAGATATTTTAATTCTGTATTCTGTGTTATGCGGAGGTTGTGGGCTCCACTCCCACTGGTGGGAAGTTACCTTGCGTGTCCACTTTCATTTCCCTCTAGCTTACAATTTCTACACTTCAACTAAAAGCTACAAATATCTTCCCCTATACTTTCCTTTGCTTCATATGGTTGTGACTAACAAAAATCTGGCCCCCTGGTTCCGCTTCTGTCGTGTTATGAGTAGGTTATGCAAGTGTTAAGTGTCGTATATCCTGTGTGCATCATTTTATTTATTGTCGCACTCACCTGGATTAGCACACTAGGTCAGCTGCCAGGCAAGCCTCTCCACTTTTCATTGAACAGCCTCTCTTTCTCTCACCTCAAACTTCCGATTCTGAAAATTTCACCTTGGTGTCTTGCTATGGCTAATGCTAATAGCTCCTTGGACTCCTTGAAGCTGGTGGAGACTTTGTCCATGCCGGACACATGCAACCCATTCCTTTGAGACCTGAAATGAGCCATTAAAAGCTGGCACTGTAAAAGCAAAGAGCACTGTCCTAGCATAGATAGCTGGCCAGACAAGCCTCTCCACTTTTCATTGAACCGCCTCTCTCTCTCTAACATTAAACTTCTGAATTTTCCACCTTGGTATCTTGCAATGGCTTATACTAATAGGCCCTTGGACTCCTTGAAGCTGTTGGAGATTTTGGCCATGCTGGATACATGCAACACAGTCCTTTGAGACCTGGAATGAGCCATTAAAAGCTGGCACTGTCAAAGCAAAGAGCACTGTTCTAGCATAGATCTTGAAGGCTGCCACTTTGCAAATATCTGTTGAGGCTAGGCATGCGATGCACTCAGGCTGAGCAATAATAGGGTGCATTTGTAGCCATGCGGCAGAGCTTTGTTGTGTCAAGTACTATTGTTAAAAGAACTAGTTGAGCTAGTTGGTTTTGCATTGCTGATGAAGTCAGCACAACAAGAAGACAACGCACACAGGAAAAAAGCACTTGTCTGTGTTTTCTTCCTGTGTGCATTGTCTTTTTGTTGCGCTAATTTTCCTCATCAAGTACCTATGTTGCTGTCAACATTTCACTGCATTGGATAAATACCACAAGTGGGCACTCTCTCAATGCTGCTTGCAACTACTAGTTAAGATTCGATTGGATGGTATGGCTTATAAAAAAAATTGTCCCTGTTCCCACAACAGACGTGCCAACAACGGCTAGAGCTTCAACCTCGAAGGGCCAACCACTGCCTAAAAAACGGCTGTTCCAGTTGCAACACGACGCCAAAGGTCAATCTAAAGGTCAAGCCAAGGGCGGTGAAGATGCTGGCACCAGTCAGTCAGAACCAGTAAATGTTGAGAAACCGGTCGTTGTCAACGGTTCTGAAAGCAAGGACCTAGAGTCGGACAACGTGTCGAACTGGTGAGTGGGCTCGCAGGCTTTGAGATGAAGGTAACAAGGATTCCAAAGTACAAAACAATCGTTGGTCAGTTTATTGCCTTGCACTGCTTAAATTGGCTCTGCAATGCATCTCACGGACTTCGCAGTTTCTCAATACATGCATTTTTGCATACAGCCCCCATTTAGACGCAGCTTTGGCTTGATGTCTCTAAATTTAAGCTGTCACAGTATTTCGCCTGTGGTTGCAGCCTCAGGTACTTGCGAACCATTAGCTCTGCATTATAGCTTGCAGTTATGGTTGTCTGACGTCTTTATACTATCGATTCTACTGTCGGTAGTGTTTGTATCATCAGTAGCTCAAAAGTGATTCAACTATCTATAGTACTATCAGGAGTTTTGCATCACTAATATTTATACCACAAGTCTACCAAGTAACCAGTGGCATGCTATACAGGGTGCAGCATGCACCTTCTCCATGTGAGGTCGTTCAACAGTTACTGTAGCTTTATAAATTGCACAAGAGTTCAGCCATTTCACCTTTTTTTTTCTTTCCCAGAATCCTTGCAATTGACTCAATTAACAGTTCCAGCAGGACAGTATCAAATGTCTTTAACAGCTCATTTACGATCACCACCTCACTTGCCTGAAGCTGCTCAGGTTACTCGGAACTTAATCTTAGAAAACAGTCAGCGGTGTCCTTGAGTTATCATAGTAAGCAATACTGCTTTGGCTGAACTGGCAGAATAGGATGCGATATGTGACGTTTCTGGTGAATATGTAATTAATGACAGTTATAAACAGTGCTATTTCTGTGTTTCCTTGAAAGCTTTCATAGGGTATCCAGCAGGATGTTGCAAAGCATTCCGTCCTCACACTGAGTCATTGTGCTGGGCGTCACGTTGAATGAAAAATGAAGGTATCGTTGAAAGTGGAAGACTCGTTGGTGCCTCCTAACTACACAGAAATGTAGATATTGTGCTATGTTCTTATATTTAACTATAATAAAACATATTATAGACTTCTTGCATGGAATGAAAATTTGCTATGCTAGAACAGGCCAGTGGGGAAGTCATAGTAAGAAGGTGTGGTAGAGTTTGTCAACCGGAGATTCTTTAATGTGCATGAACATTTGAATGTATCGGCATTATAAGAACCCTCTTTGGTACACAGTTTTAACTATCTTTCTGAAATAACAGCTCCGATGAGCCAGAGGAACATCATGCCACTGACCGAATTGTGAACCGGGACCTCGAGTCTGGCGAGCCAGGACCTGAAACAACGGCCACGGGAGCATTATTTCTGCACACATACTGCGGTGAGAGAGCCGAGCCAGAGGAGGTGGTGCAGCTCAAAAAGTTGCTTCAGATTGCTAAGCGACGCCTCGCTCTGGCCGATCAGAAGATGAACCGCAAGTTGAAGGCATTCAATGAACTACTGGCTGCCAACAAGGAGCTCAAATTCCAGGTTTGTATGCCTGCCATTGCATGCCATTTGCTTGCAGCTGGCAGCTGAATGCTAGACAATATAAAGTTATAGGCCAACTACAACAAAATTTAGAACCATATAAAACACCTAGCTTCAGATAGCAACAGATAGAAAGTACCAAAGAGGACCACCATTACTGCTTGCTGCTGCAAATGATGCAGAACTCGTAACTTTTAAGAACCAACACAGCATATAGGCATGATCTGATACTTGCCGATGACCAGGGCACGCTGCAACTCTGTCTTGGAGGCCATGTTCTGTGAACTGTGCCATATCTGCTGTGTACCATGTGCTGACGTTGTCAGCTTAAGTGATAAATGTTCATAATAATGATTCCACCAGTCCTGCAGCTATGTCATGACTGGTGCAATCGTATATATACACTAATTTGTAACAAGCTTAGCCAAAGTGACATTTTATTGCAGTTAGCCCTGAAAGGGCACTCAAGCCCTACTTCAGTTTCTTCTCAACATAGTTAATAAAGCTCTAGAACGAGAGAAAACTCTTGGCACTCGTTCTTTGTTAAGAGCTGGCTTAGCCACCGAGAAAACGACATTTGGCAGGTTGCCCAAGACAACAGATGGAAGTGTGTCAACCGCTGAGAGGCATGCCTGAGGTGTCTGGGCTAGTTGGTAAACCGTCTTAGTAACAGCTTAAGAAGAGAACATTAAAAAACATTTTCTAGGACGTCCCATGCTAATCTGGTGCTTCCAGCTTTAGCATATACGAATGTAACAGCGTCACATAATAGCACCTGGCTACTGGCATTTTTGCATCATTAGTATACAAACCTCATCTTCAGACCATTTGAAGCCTCCTTGCATAAAACTAACATAATGTAAGACATTTGAAAGCCTTGTAAAAGTAATATTTTGAGGATCACAAAGTTGCTCTGACAGGAAAGGATTGCAAACATTGACCATTAAAAGGGACACTAAAGAGAAAAATGATTTCTTCTGCATCAGTAAATTACCGTTCTACAAAATGAAAAACACCACTCTTACCACGATAAGATGCTTGGTAAGCCAGAAAAAGTGCAATAACAAAAGATGGGTGGCAACGCCTCCTCCAAGTTCCCACACAATCTCGCTGCGACTTCATGGATTTTCACAGCATCTTCTAGGCCTGGTTAACTCTTTAGCCGTAAAGATAAGCTACATTGTATTCTAAAGGAGCCAAAGATTGAACATGATTTTCGGGAACTTTTGCAGAGCCAATGCACCCCAAGTATGAAAAAATACTACTTTGAAATCCGTGATGTCACAGTGACGTACCGGCAGTGGGGTTTCGGCACGAAATTCAGAAACTGGAACTTTGACCGTTATTTTCCCTTTGAATAATCAAGCTATCATTTAGAAACTAACAACAGATGCTTTATCCATCTAAACTGATTTAGTGTTTTGTTTTAGTGTCCCCTTAACTTGGTTCAGCATTTATCATATGTATCAAGCGACTTCCTCTGTTCAGTCCGACATTGTGTTGTATTGAAACCGCACAAGCTAGACTATGCTGAAATAATGACTATAATTAGATTGTATAGTGAGATAAACAAATAAAATGTAATGAATGCTGTGCAATCTTGTACCCTGTCTGAATCATGTCACTCTGCATGCAGCTGTCGCTGGCCCAGCGGGCAACGCAGCAGCAGTTTTCAGTGAGTGAGCGGCTGCCCCAGGAGCTGCTACGTGATTGGCATGAAAATGCCGGGCGCGTGCCCCATGCACGACGCTACAGCCCCACAACGCTGCGCTTCGCTGCCGACCTGCACGCCTGCTCACGCACTGCCTATGAACATGTGGCCTGCTGGCTGCCCATGCCCACGCTGTACCTGGTGCGACGCCACGCCGCCATGTCTTCTTCTGCCGACGGCAGCCAGGAAAGTGGCGTTGGCAATGCAACCACAACGCCCCACAAGAAAGGCGAGACAACTCCAGCAGGGCCTCAAACCACCACCGTGCCAGCAAGCAGGTAATTAAAGCAGTGTTCGCAAGGGGTATGCCTCCGCATAGAAATGTGACGTCAGCAGTAACAAACACTCTGAAATCTCCCTTCACAGCGCCTTCATTCACACAGGCACTGAGGAGATGGGAGTAGCCAGGGTGTAGTCTGTGCATTACCGACTGACTTAGCATTGTGTACATTTGACACCACCGAGTATTAGGACAGCACATATGCATAAAATGTGGGCATTATCAAACCCAAGCCTTCGTCCTCTGGCTTGGTCGTTTACTTCACCATGGCACATCATAAAAGAAAGACATTCCAACATGCCTTGCCTATTGAAGCAGCATGTTCGCACCTTGCCTTATAGCACAGCTGAGATGAGCAATATTAAATGTGGACTCAAGAAACGCACCAACTTGAGCCACATTGGTACATCACGGTAAAACCCTAGGTCCAGTCAATTGAAACAGGTGGTAGCATAGAGCAAAGCATGACCTCTAAGATCACTAGCATAGTGCAGGATTTTTCTTAAAGATAAATGTTCTCTGACATGCAGGCAGCTTTAGAGGCTCAGCTGCCTTTTTTTCTAATTGTCATTATGCTGTGTTTCCTGGCACAATTGATTCACCAACAATAGTGTATAATGGATCATGTACTATGTACACATAGCACTACACTTGTCACGGGCGATCTCAGTTTAAAAAGAATGCAGTCCAATCAGTCAATGATTTCCTCTGCAACAAAGTCATCTCACCACATAAAACACATTGCAAAGTTTCTAAAAGGTTAAATTAGTTAGTAGCAGGTTTTTTTGGCGCAAGGGAAACTGGGGCCAAAGAGTGCCAAACACAGGGTTGGTGGTTGACTTAGGTTAGTAAGCAGTACTCAAGGTGAATGAAACAACAGTGCTGTAGAGGGCCCAAAATTAATTAAGAGTAATGATTATATGTAATGGTTATGGGCAAAGTGTGTGGCCTTTACAAAGTCATGCAGCCTCAGCAGCAGTCCTTGTCAGGGCAAGGAGTGCGGAGCACCTGACATGCGAGGTAAAAAAGCTCAGCCATTTCCTTGGCAATGAGACAAGGCTGAGATAAATGGAAATATGAAACTGAACGTAGGAAGCCTACACTAGCTAAAAAATTTTGAACTTTTCTTTATTGAAAAAATTTATAGTTGCCGAGAAGAAAGGACGGGTGTGGAGGCATTTGGTTTCTAAAAGGTTAACTTGCTATTCCATATTTATATAGTGTCTGCCTTTAGTGTGACTTTCATGCTCATGCATTTAAACCACAACTTGCTCTCTACTGGTTGCAGGTTTGCAAGCTCTGTGCCTCGCTTCCGAAAGCTGACAGCTGGGTTTCCTTCAGCAATCACAAAGCCAAGTGCTTCAACATTCCCTCCAGTGCAATCTACAGTGAAATTAGAAAGCGCTCCAGTGATGCAGGCCAGCCACAGTGCACCTGCTGTCTTTGTCATAAACAATGCAACACCACCAGTAATGGCGACGCCCCATGAAGCAGCTGCAATACCTGAAATGGCAACATCTGCAAAGGAAGCTGCAAAATCAGAAAGGACTACGCTGCCGGAAACAGAGACACAGCTTGGTATGGAGACAGAGCTACATACGGAGATGCAGCAAGAAATGGAGACGCAATAAACGGAGACCAAGCTAGGAATAGAAACACAATCAGAAACATGCACCAGCATGACAGAAGCAACCACAGGTCTTCCCACAACATGGACACTGACTGCCTTATTTCTTCCCACAGCACTTGCATTGTAGAACTGGAGCTTCAATATATACATGAATTAAAGTGCGACTTTGAATGGCTTACATCTGCGACACACAAAGGGGGCAAATCAGTTTTGCACAAGCCCACAAGGGTGGTGGAAGGTTCATGGAAGGGAAAATTTTCATCCACCCGACTGTAGCACAAAGCTACAAAGGAAACAATAAGAGTTTCTCAGAAAAGAAAGGTTTGCAGCTGAAAATATATTCGTCCTGGTCCGAGGATTGAACCCAGGACCAACAACGTTCCGATTCGGTTGCTCTAGCATCTGAGCTAATCAGAAGGTTAGCAGATTGCAGAGAGAGACCACATTAATAATCAACTCAAAGCACATGGACACTGAATATGGGAAATCAGTTCTACGGATGCCCTTCTTGCAGCCCTTGCAGGCTTCTGCAGAACTTATTTGACATTCTCAGTGTACCTGAACTTCGAGTAGTTGATTTGCTTAGCTAAGCTGCAAGCTAGTTCACTCAGCTTTCTTTTTTTTGAGAAATGCATTTTAGGCTTCCTTTGTATCTTTGCGCTCCAGCTGGGTGAATGAAAATTTTCCCTTTCATCACATGAAGGTAAAGCTGAAGGCATCAACTATTGGCACCGTAAAGTCATCAGTCTTCTGTGGTGGTACATTCCAGTCAGAATATGCACTTTTGCTTCGCGCATTACTTTTACCATTGCTTCTACTGTGTTGCTCCTCCATTAAGCTGTGCCAGCAAGGTAAATTTATTATATTGAAGAGTGTGGTGCTTCAGCCTAAATTCTTGGGTAAGGGTTGGTAGGATAGGGGATAGGAAAGTAAGACAAGGAATTTCCAGAAAAGTACGCTAATTATCTGTACAGAAACATTCAGTTGCTCTTGATGCTTTGTATTTATGTAAGTGGGCTAAAAGAAATATGCTAACAGAGTGTAGTATTGTGTAACTGCTACAAATGCTTTGGTCTTTTGCCAATTCCTGAATGGTTTGACAAAAGCCTCTGAGGAAAGGGGCACAAGTGGGAGGTTGCGGAAGTTAGCATTTACAAAGCTACGCAAAGCTGCAGCCATAGATTAACAATTCTGAATGAGCAGCTAGTGGGTCCCTGCTTCACAATATGCATATTTCATGTTTGTGTTGCGGCTGATGCTTTCGACAAAGGAATTAACCTTAGTATTATTTTTTTTCCCCACAACTGCTACCTGCTCCCTCAAGCACAGTCACTGATAGCCCGAAAAGTTTCCCGCACTCTATCTGCAAACATTATTCATGGGGACTCCTTCAGCACAACAGAGCTACGTTATCACCATCACATAACTGCTTTCTGCCGCATTTGACAGCACTTGGGTCATCCCTTGATTTTGTTTGTCTATCATGCATCATCAATTCTCACACAGATGGCGCAGTCTCTCACATTCTACCATTCTAAGAGCATAATTGCCATCATACATCCCTTAGTGTTGCACTTTGTAGTTTCACTTAGGTTACCATTCCAGGCCATCTTAAACTGTGAACTGTTCTATTTACTGACCAACAAGCACTAGTCCAAACATGTGGTATGTATAAAGGCTATAAACAGGGATAAAGTGCCTCAGAAAGACTAGCCAACGTTTCAATAGGAGGACCCATCTTCGTCAAAGGCAGCCCCGTCATCCTCAGCAGGTTAGTTTTAACGGGTTAGTGGAGTGATGTAACACTTTTTTTACCATGTTCTGCAACGTGTGCATGATTCTACTGTGTTGTTGAAATGGCCAGGAAGATTATTGTGCAATCATCCAGCCATCATTTAAGCCATAACAGCCACCACTATGGACACAACAGGCTTTCAAGGAGCTGCCAAATCACCCTATTCACTTGCCCTAGAACGGTTAGCAGTTACCTGGTACTCCGAAGAATCCTCCATGAGTACAATGTTTAAACTCCCACACTAGATGAACCATCTGCTACCCTTTTATGGCTGGCCTGGCAGGTTAGCTTTCAAAGCATAGAGGTAATGCACTGCATGCTTACCATCCAGGCAACACTCAAAAGTCGGGACAAATTGCTATGTACACAATACACTCAAGGGCAACCACTGAACACAGTGTACGACTGCAGTGCGATGGACCGCTAGACAGAAGTGGGAAGATAATGATCACTCTGGCTTGGCCATTAATTACTTAACCTGTCATTTCATTCTTTGATAGCAATTTAGAAGTGGCCTATTGTTGGAGCGAATTGGGACGGAGCTAAGCTCAGTGTACCCATTTAAAGGGGCCCTGAACCACTTTTTATCGAAGTGGAGAAAGACATTTAAAGTGAAGATAGGCTATTTCGGAACTACTTTGCCACAAAAAGTACTTCCATGCGTTCAGCAGAAGCAGAGTTATTGGCAATCAAACGCAGCCTCAGCTGTACTCCCCTTCCTCCTCCAATGCCTTGCACTGCGAAGGCTACGGCGGAGACGTCACCGTGGCGCGCAGTTCAAATTTCCAATTTGGTGCCTATGCCGTGCTAAACGTAAGCCAAACGCGGCTGTCCTCGAGAGCCGCAGTGCGCTTAGCCACTGGACTCAGGGCGGCACTTCGCGGCGGCCATGCTGTAGCCGAGCGCAGCGACCAATAGCAGCCGCGTATTGAAGTGTGCTTTATGACGAAATAAAGCACACAGAAGAGAGCGAGGATCATGGGGTTTTTGAAACGGGAGCGTTTGAGAAAAAGGTGACTTCGCGCTCCACTTGCGAGCTCCACGGACCGCGTACGACAGCAGAACTTGGCTGAGATGTTCACAACAGCGTATGCTACCTGCGGACTATGTTATTTCACCAAGCCCGAGGGGTGATTCAGGGCCCCTTTAATATACTGCGTGTGCTTTTCTACAGATAGTTTCCACAAGCAGGTAACAAGTCTTCTGTTGGGATGAGATATCAATTACTCATTCAACAACATCATGCTAAGAAAAAATCACAAGTGCTCTTGAAGATATGAAGATGGTTGTTTAGTACAGTAAAACCTCGTTAAACCGTACCCGCTTACACAGTAGTTTCGTTTTAAATGTATTAAGGTGAAATCCCTGACTCAGCAGCCATTGGACATAATGCGTATTGTATCCGCGTAAACCATACCAGCTTATTGCGTACATATAGGTTAATGCTTAGTGTTTCCACATTTCGTCGCCCAATCACGGCGGCACAGCGTGCTCATTGGGCGGCCCGTCAGAACAACAAGCCTCGGAGATCAGAACGGCCTCCAAGCACCCTGTGTGTTTGTGCGTGAAGCCACAGCAACATCATTTCGGCATTGCGTAAGCAAGGACTCGTGTCATGTCGAAGCACGGAAAAAAGGCACCAGGTGCTCCGCAAAGAAGAAAAATTGGACATCGTTCATGCTATCGAACGTGGCACGAAGAAGTCGGCAATGGCACGACAGGCATCTACTGTTGACTATGGTGTGTGGCATTTGAAATGTGAAGAAGTTGCTCGGCAGCGCTGCTGCGACCGCAAAAAGATGTCGGCTACGAGGTTCGGCTTTTTGCCATTGTTGCCTCTGTCGTTGCCAAAGTGTCGCCTAACGACAGTGATGGCGAGGACACGGAAAGCAACAGCACAAGCAATGCAAGCCCGACAGTAGCCAAAGCTGCACATTACGTCGGTGTCATGAATGCAATCGTCCCGATGAGAACAGCACCCTGCAATGAAAAAGACGCCCCGCGACTTCTGCAGTGCTGCCGCGCCCACACATGGAGAGTATGCAATGCCACTGCGGAATATGCCATGCGAGTGTTTGCCGGAAGAGAAGAGGGGGCTGGCTGAAAAGCTGGCACGCAGCTTCAACAAGTTTGAGGCCACTGTTGTCGCTGCTAGGCCGCCACGGCATCAAATGAAAATGACAATAGCGCACTTTTGTTGTGCAAAGTGAATAAATACTGCAGGCTTTCGTCCTCTCATCGCGCTCTCTTTGACTTCCGTTTTTGACAGATAAGTGGGTGGTCTCATGCTATTTCAGTTAAGCAATACTAATGTTTATAGTACATACTTTTTTCAAGCTCCGACCAACGAGGTTTCACTGCTTCTGTGAATTTGATGACCTCACGGTAGCAACTGTCTGGAGTAAAGGGGGCAGTATTTTTGTTTATTTATTTATGTGTGCAAATTATTACATCCAAATATGTTCCATCGCTTTGACTTATCAGGTTAAAAATGTTTATCAATTCTGTGCCCCAATCAGTCTTTCCGGTAGCTCCACTTTGAGAAAAAGACATAGAAAAGCTTGCTTTGTTGGAGCTTCCTGTCAGCATTCATCAAGGAAAGTGCTTTCAAGAGCAGCGTAGTGGGTGTCTATCTTTAGGCATGTTGGCTTTAGTGACAGAGACAGTGGGCGGCTCCGTGTGTGTTGTTCTCTCGATCAGCATGTTTGGCAGTGACAGTCCACAATTTATGACCCGAGTTCTTGTGAACCAATGTACATATTCTGCATATATGGTGAAGGGCATCACATGGTATATATTGTTGCAGGAAGAAAGCAGGCCCACGAGTGTAAAATAATGTATATTTACAACTCAGGTTAAATGGCGTTCAGGCAACTGCCAGACTTCGTCTTCCTCTCGTCCAATCCAACTTCTTCCTTCCCTTCACCGTAACATCACCCTCCCAGCGGAGTAGCTCCGTCCCGGTGCAAGTTATAGAGCCTCACTTAATGGGGGGACAGAGGGCTTCAGCCTGGCGACGTGAACAACATCGCTGGTTACGTTGGGAGGCACTAAAGGCTGACCGACTGGGGCGATCTCGTATGTCACGTCGGACAGTTGGCGTAAGATCTGGTACGGACCAGAATAACCGCAAAGTAGTTTTTCCGACAAGCCAACGCGATGTGAAGGCGTCCAGAGAAGGACAAGGGAACCAGGTGAAAGATGGGAGTCTCAGTGCCGAAGGTCATAGTGTCGCTATTAAGAAGCTTGTGAGACTGTGAGGCGATGACGGGCGACTTCTCGGGCCTGGGCGGCTAAGTCAATAGCATCGCGAGCATAACCAGTGCTGGGTGATAGTACTGCGGAAGGTAGCAACGTGTCAAAGGGCAAGGTGGGGTCGCGGCCATACAACAGGTAAAATGGGGAAAATTCGGCAGTGTCGTGACGGGACGAGTTGTATGCGACAGTGATGTATGGTAAAGCGACGTCCCAGTCGCGGTGATCGTCGAAAACGTACATGGCCAGCATTTCAGTTAGCGTGCGGTTGAGTCGCTCGGTGAGGCCGTTCGTTTGAGGGTGGTACGCGGTAGCATTCTGGGTTCTGTAGAACAGGAGCGGAGCAGATCGTCGACGATCTTCGATAGAAAGTAGCGGCCACGATCCGTCAGCAACTGGTGAGGGGCGCCGTGGTGCAGGATGACGTCGTATAGTAAGAAGTCGGCGACATCTGTAGCGCAGCTGGTTTGTGCGATGGCATATCTCGTGGCATAATCGGTTGCTACAGCAATCCATTCGTTTCCTTTGATGGAAATTGGAAAGGGGCCAAGGAGGTCTAGGCCCACACGGAAGGGCTCTGTAGGGATATCAATTGGTTGCAGCAAACCAGCGGGAGGCATAGGAGGCGTCTTCTGGCGCTGACACAGGTCGCAAGAAGCAACATAACGGCGCACAGAGCGATAAATGCCGGGCCAGAAGAAGCGTCGCCGCAGGTGGTCGTATGTACGAGTGATGCCCAGATGTCCAGCAGTAGGAGTGTCGTGAAGCTGCTGGAGCACGGCTAGTCGAAGATGCTTGGGAACAACTAGGAGGAGCTCCGGGCCATCAGGACGAACGCTACGATGGTATAAAGTTCCATCGCGCAAGGTGAACATCTGGAGGGACGTGTCATTAGGCGAGGAGCTTAGGCGTTCCATAAGTGTTCGAAGAACAGGATCTTTGCACTGCTCGTCGCCAATATGGAGGAAGCCGGAGAGGGATAGAACACTGATGTCCAAGTCTGCATCGGTATCGTCCGGTTGATCCACGGGATTGCGGGACAGACAGTCAGCGTCTTTATGCAGGCGCCCTGATTTATACATAATAGAAGATGTATATTCTTGTAGACGCAAGGCCCAACGTGCAAGTCGTCCAGTTGGGTCTTTCAAAGAGGAGAGCCAGCAGTGGGCGTGATGATCGGTTACGACGCAGAAGCTCCGACCGAAAAGGTACGGCGACCGCCCATACGAGCGCGAGACATTCTCTCTCAGTAATGGAGTAATTTCGCTCGGGCGTGGAAAGAAGGCAGCTAGCGTAAGCGATGACATGGTGTTGGCCCTGTTGATGCTGAGCGAGGACAGCGCCGATGCCATGACCACTCGCGTCAGTTTGTACTTCAGTGGGCGCAGAAGGGTCAAAGTGTGACAGAATTGGGGAAGTTGTAAGCCGCTCAATCAGGGTAGAGAACGCTTTCTTCTGCAGTGGTCCCCAAGAGAAAGAGACGTCTTTCTTAAGAAGGTCAGTGAGAGGGTGAGATATGTCGGCAAAATTTTTCACAAATCACCGGAAATAAGAGCATAAGCCCAGAAAACTACGGACATCGTTTGTTGAACAAGGTACAGGAAAATTTCGCACGGCGTTAACTTTCTGTGGATCAGGTTGGATTCCGGCGGCGTTTATGAAGTGGCCGAGCATGTTAATTTCACGGCGACCGAAGTGGCACTTGGAGGAGTTTAGCTGAAGGCCAGCCCTGCGAAACACGGAGAGTATGGTTGTGAGGCGCCGCAGATGGCTCTCAAAGTTCGGCGAAAACACACACATCGTCGAGGTAACAGAGGCATGTAGACCACTTCAAGCCGCGCAAGAGAGAGTCCATCATGCGCTCGAATGTAGCTGGCGCATTGCATAATCCAAAGGGCATGACTTTAAATTGGTACAGACCGTCCAGTGCGATGAAGGCGGTTTTCTCGCAGTCCATCTCATCGACGCTAATCTGCCAATAGCCGGAGCGGAGGTCAATTGATGAAAAGTATTGGGATCCGTGTAGGCAGTCAAGAGCGTCATCAATGCGAGGCAGGGGATAAACATCCTTCTTTGTTATCCTGTTGAGGTGACGGTAGTCAACGCAGAAGCACCACGAGTTGACTTTGTTCTTTACTAAGAGAATTGGTGATGCCCACGGGCTACTTGAAGGTTCAATGATGTCCTTGTCCATCATCCTGTCTACCTCTTTTTGTATGATGGCCCTTTCTGTTGCGGAGACACGATATGGCCCCCTATGAATGGGGCTGGCGTCACCGGTGTTGATGCGATGCGTGACAACAGATGTCTGGCCAAGTGGACGGTTGTCCAAATCAAAGATGTCCCGATAAGATGGCAGGAGGTGACGAAGAGCTGCTGTTTGCTCGGAAGGAAGGTCAGGGGCGATCATCTTAGAAACATCGTCCGTAGGCGTCGAGTACGGAGGAGTGGGTGACAAAGGTCCGTTGGTACTGAGGAAGGATTCAGAGGTCAAAGAAGAAACCTCAAATTCTTCTAAAGGAGTGATATGCGCTATGGCGATACCGTGTGGCAGCACATGCGACGAAAATCCGAAACTGAGGATGGGCATGCGAGTGCAGTTTTCGCGGATCCGGACTAAGGTGCTCGGCAGGGCAATATTGCGCGACAAAACCATGTCAGTAAGCGGCTACACGACGTACTCGCCATCAGGTACGGGAGGACAGGGCGTCAGGAGGACATTTGTAGCCGCTTGTGGAGATACCCTTGCAAACTCAGCAGAACATAAGCGGTGTGAAGCACAAGTTGTTGCATCGGCAGGAAGCGGCAGATCCAACTGTACAACACCTGCGGGGCAGTCAATTTGGGCAGTGTTTCAAAAGGAAGTCGAGGCTGAGAATTAGGTCGTGCGGACAGTGTTCAAGGACAATAAATAGAACAACGGTATAATGGCCCCCAATGGTCACACGTGCTGTGCACATTCAAAGGACAGGTGAAGTACTCCGATCGGCGACTCGCACAGTGCCCAGTACGGCGGGTGTCGGAACCTTCTTGAGCCTTCGGCAGAGAGCAGCGCTCATAACTGAAAGCTGCGCTCCTGTATCAACGAGAGATCTAACAGGAACGTCATCAACTTCAATGTCCAGTAGGTTTCCACATGCAGGCAGGGTCGACAGAGGACTTGTGGGCCGGGTCGTAGTTGCAGCTTCACCTCCGGGAGCTGCGCCGCCTAGTTTCCCGAAGCGAAGCGACCGGTTGCAGAAGGGGATGAAGAGCGGTGAACGAGAGGCGAATGGGACCTACGACCTTGCGGAGACGGGGAGTGGCTAGATCTTGGTGGAGCACTGTCGGCGTTGATGTTCCTAGTCGGTGTATAGGGCGAGAAAGTGCGATTGTCTGGTACTTGGCGGCAGTGACTCAGAGACGACCACCCAGGAGGCGACGACCAGTGGTTGCAGCAATGACGGGCGATGTGTCCAATACCGGAACAATTAAAGCAGATGAGTTTATCATCCGCTGTGCGCCAGTCAGCTGAGTTGCGACGGGGGTGGCAGAAAGCTTTGCGTCTGGGAGCGAGCGGCCGGAGAAATCTGGTAGGTGTTTGTATGGCAGACCGAGCAGAGATATTGAATGGCCAAGCTTGCTATTTCCTCCCGAACAACCGCTTGTATAAGGGAGATGGCGGGCACGCTTTCCCAACAGTCGGGACGAACTGGAGCTGGAGCCATGGCCTCAAGCTCATGGCGAACGATGAGCGTGATATATTCCGGTCCTGCGGGCTGAACGAACCGCGGCGGGTCTTTGCAAGAGGATGTCGCGGCGGTATTGGGCAATCGGTCGAAAGTTTGAGCGACGCGGCGGCCCTTTGCTTGTTCGAAGCGCCGGCACTCCTTTACAATTGCATCCACAGTGGCACAATCCTTACACATCAGGAGATTGAAGGCATCGTCTGCAATACCTTTCAGTATGTGACCAGTCTTGTCTGCCTCGGTCATGTTGTCATCAGCCTTGTGACAGAGGGCCAGCACATCCTGTGTGTACATGACTTAGGATTCTGTGGACGTCTGAGCGCGGCACGCAAGTTCTTTTTTTGCTGCCAGCTGACGACCGACAGGTCTGCCAAACAGGTCTCGCATTTGTTCTTTGCAGACATCCCAGCTCGTTAGGTCAGCTTCGTGTGTGTCATACCATTGCTTCGCAGTTCCTCTTAGATACCATATCACGTTTGCTAGCATCATTGTTGGATCCCACCTGTTGTTGTCGCACACTCGCTCGTACATCGTAAGCCAGTCCTCGACGTCGGCGTTGTCCGTGCCACAACATGTCCCTGGGTCCCGCGGATGAGTGAGGATGACCGTTGGCACGGGTTGCTGAGGCGTTGTCGCTTGTGTCGGTTGATTTGCCATTGTGGCAGCAGGTAGATGACGTCCGCTGCGAAGTTCCGTGATTGTACCCTGCACCTCCACCAAAATGTTGCATGAAGAAAGCAGGCCCACGAGTGTAAAATAATGTATATTTAAACTGAGGTTAAATGGCGTTCAGGCAACTGCCAGACTTCATCTTCCTCTCGTCCAATCCAACTTCTTCCTTCCCTTCACCGTAACAATATTGATGCCCTTGAGCCTATTCAGTCTCTTACAGCAAGATTTGTTCTGGGAGCGCGACTAATTTGCAAGTACCTGAGAGATGAAGCGAGTCCTTAAATGGCACTTGCCGAGTGAAAGAAGGCAGTATCTTCAACTTGAGCTGTTTTAGTTTTAGAACAACAAAGAAACCAGAATTAATGATTCCAATGATCTCCAGCCTGCGCACTACCCATCTTCACATATGGACCATGAATTCAAGGTCCGGCCTCATGCCTCCAAGACACATCTTAGGTGTTCACTTCTTCCGAGAGCCATATACTAGTGGAATAAGTTGCCAGCAAATGTGGTGGGCCCGCAAGACAGTTGGTTCATGCTATGATGCTTTGTGCCCCCCGCAATAATGCCAAGAATGGTGCGGCGGGTAATAGTAAGTAAATAAATAAATAAGTAAATAAACTACGCATCGTGACTGAGCATACCACTCCACTTCCTACAAGTGGCGGCTACGAACTCTTCCGAAACTGCAACCTTCCACACCTCAATTATGCCCACCTCGATTCAACTACAATTGCCCATTGCTACAGCCAAGTCACGTCACAACAACATGATACCACCACCTCGAGATGTCGCCACTGTAAAGCTCCCAGATATCTGGCGAGCGAAGCCTGCTCTGGTTTACCGCTATCGAGTGATTTTTTTAGCGCAATTGTGTCACCTCCCAGGAGTTCAACGGCATTATCAGTGTCCTAACCCCTTCGAGTGCCTTAATCATTTGCGACATCCTTCTGCTTCTGCCTGACAACCGTCCACGTGATGTCCTTAAGACAGCACTTATTTGCCACACAACGAAATCAGAGCAGTCGTGGATGCAACTTCTGCAAACCACAGAACTCTGTGATCAAAAACCAACTCAGCTTCACCTTGGCAATAACTCAGCATCAGCCGACAACAGAGTCAGCTGTGTCATAGAGTATTTCCCAAGTGCTCTTTCTTCAGCAGCTGCCTCAGCAGGTATGCATGATCTTGAGCGCATCATCCACAAACTCACTTGAATCCTTAGCTAAGAAGTTGGACAAAATGATGGAAGTTGATGTTCCCAGAATCTGGAGCAACGCACGCTGTCATGATACATGGTTGACATGTTCAGAATATGTACGCTGGTTCATGAACACTCCAGTCATCCTATATTGTGGTCAGTAACTGCCGAACGGCAATCCATTAATTTTTAAGGTTCTCATATTTAAGGGAGAAAGCTAAATTCTACAAAATGTATGAAAAAGAACTTTGATTTAGAGGTTGATAGGTTTATGCAAAAATCGCATAAATTGGTAAGCTTAAAAAAAAACTTGAAGGGCAAAGTTTGCAAATCCATAACTCTGCACCAAAAACAGATATCACAGTTATGTAAACTGCATCGGTTAGAGATCTAATGAGGACAAATTTGCTATATGAGTTTACAGCCTACGTGAAATTGTTACACTTAAAAAAACTTTTCTAAAGCTTTACTCTCAAGTTAGTTACACATTTCAGAGCAGTGTGACTTGATACATCATTTTTGTCCCCTTTAGATGTCTCAGTAGGTGTACGTTACAGATTTGTGATATCATTTCTTGTTGCCGAGTTACACAGCTGTAAACGTGATGCTTCAATTTTTCTTCATTCTGCAATTTTAAACAATTTTCATTAAAAACGAATCTATGGCCTTAATTGAAAACCTACTGCTACAGTCAATACCTAGATTATACCTTTTCCTTTTATATGCAATAGACCATCAAATTCAGCACAGTAGATGCCAAGCAAAATGATTTCTTCATTTCCACTTATCTGGGTGGCAGCTCCCAAGCTGAAGCTGCCTCTTCTAACTCAAACTTGTAGAGTCGAACCCGAATACATCGAGCCTGAAGGGTAGCACAATAGAGTTCAATATATAGGTATATGACCCCGCTATGGGGATTTGTCCAATATATTGGACATTGCGATATGACACAGCACTCCTGTGACAAGGCTTTCATCCTCATAAAACCGCGCTGTCCAACTTATTGGACACCTGCTTGCGCCATCTAAGCAGCATTGATGAAAATACATCGTTCAAATTCCCACCGAAACAATTCCACAATGGCGGCATTCAGTGGCGCGGCGTTTTACGGCAGCTGCCGGAGATGTAAGCACTGTTTCTCATATTTCTACCTGCTTTTAGGGCATATCTTTGATTTTATATTAAAGTTAATACAACAGCGTATGCGCACAATACGAAATTCGAACTGTTCGCGTGCTTACTTTTTTTTTACACTTCCTTTGATTTCGCGTGTCCATTACGTTGGATGGACGCTAGGACTCAACCTGGTTATTCTTACCGCGCTTTTGCGATGGCCTTGTTATGAACAGCAGGCGAGTACTGTTGGCATTTAGCGCCTTGTGGACGAAATGGAGTCTCTTTTTTTCTTCAGGGGACCGGCCTCGCGTGTCTGATGAATCAAGCCGATAACTTATTTTTTCAATCCATGGCTTGGACCCGCAAGACACCTACGGTCGCAGCTGGTCTCGTAAGGGAAAAAACATATCGATATCCCTCTAGCAGACATTGTTCGCATGTACAACGTCAACATGGGCGGTGTTGGCAAGGCAGACCGAATGATAAGTTACTACAGGATAAAAGCAGGCGCCAACAAGTGGACAATCAGAGCCATCTTTCACCTCTTCGACATTTCCCTCAACAACTCCTGGGTGCAGAACACGCGGGGCATATGCTCCCTAAAGAAACAGCGGAAATATATACTCAAAGATATGCAGTTCCACCAATCTGTTGCTGAGACTCTCGTGGCTCAAGGGAAGAAGCAGGATGAAATGGAGAGTGACAACGAAGCCGAGTGGCATCCACCATCAAAGCAGGCTCGACTGTCTCCTCGAGAACCCCAAGAAAAGAGCACTACCCACTGCTAAATGCTGGCAGACCCAGCAAACGCTGCCCGTTGCAGAGTACAGGGCTGCGACATGAAAACAAAGTTCTTTTCCACCAAATGTTGGCTCTTCTTCAGCATCACCAAGGACAAACAGGTGTTTTGAAATTGCCCACAGGAAGCGAACACAAGATCAAAATTTTTGTTGAGCAGAGGAATGATCTTTTTTTGTACTTTGTTCACTACTTTGCCTTTCGAGTTATTAAAATATTTTTGCACACGAGTTTGAGCGCAATATCTGTGGTACGTCATTACGTGCGCGCTGGGTGAAGAAAGACCGGGTAGCATCCCAGTGTCCAATATATTGGACATTGCGCTGAGCTGAAACTATCAGGTCTATTGAAAAAATATTTAACACTTTTCACCTTCATAACCATACTAATTTATACTGAAAGCTTGGGAAAATTTTGTGCACCCAAATGCATCCCGGGTCTCAGGAGGATATAGGTAGAGTTAAACCTCAACATAACGAACCTAATTCAAACAACGAAATTCTTAATATAACAAAGTATTTAACTTTTCATAACCTCTTGTCCATATAGCACCATGTATTAAGAACCTCAGTATAACGAAGTGTGTTTGTATGCAATTTCAGTATAACAAAATTTCACTGCTGCCGCAAAGGAATGCCAAGACAAGAGAGTTTTAGAATTGGGGCTCCAATGAAATTGCATTGAAGCCACTGCGCATGCGAGATATACAAACTGTGTTTGGGTTGTGCATCAAGCACGCTGTTTCACTGATTAGCAGGAGCCCCTAAAGCTGCACCAAAAGCTTTGCGTCGCCAAACATGGCGGCACCCATCAAAGCGACAGCTCTAAGCTAGCACCAAACAGGGCTCGATTCAAGGTAACACATGAAGTTTGTAAGCTAGGAGAAGTGACCGCGGTTATCGCTTTCTCTCGATAACGTGTGTAATGAAGATTAATTCATTAGACGCCGCTGATTCCTAATTCGATTGTCAATTTTATGACTCGTAGGCCTAACACGGCTTAACTTGGATGGTGAAAGCACGTAAAGTTGGTTACTTAACACTAAGTGCAACAAATTTATTGCTGCTAATAGAATAACCTCCAAATTGTAATTAAACGTGAAAACATAGAAGTCAAAATTACTCTTATTATAAAATGGTATATTTTATTTTTATGTTTACAACAGCTATTCTTTGATGCCAAAGTGGTGCTGCAAGTGCAAGACGCTATCTGAAAATGTAAAGCCCCATTTTAAATTTCTTCACTTCTGCGTGCCCCAAAGCTAACACCCACAAAGCTCATTGGGGCCCCTATTCTAAAACTCTATAACAAGTGGAAACTTACGCCAATGCAGATTGTCAGATGATTAAATTACAAGCGGCTGCTTGCAAACGTATCTCTAAAATCGCGGGCTGCGCTACAAGAGCGGCGGCCCAAATGGAGCCGCATTGTGTGCTGTATAAAGTCCAAGCGCGAAAAGATCTTATCGCACTCCCACACTGTGGGCTTTACGTGCGAGTGAAAGTGTGCAAGGGTGAGACAAGATAATGGCTTCACAAGTGCCGCCTTCCCGCGCAAGCAAACGGAAAGAGAGGGAGGAGAGCGAGGTCCTGGTAATGCGATCAAGCGTGTGTCAGGGGTCGGGGGGGGGGGGGGGGGGGGGGGGGGTAAGTTGGTGCGCTTCTCCGTGGTTTGGCAGGGCTGTAAGTGCGGCTGGGCGCATACGCAGCTGTGCATCCTGCTTTAGAGGTAATCTGCCGCATATGCAAAGAGTAGGCGTGCCGAGACGACGTTGCACCATGTAAGCTGTCTTACCGTGCATTTAGTATTGGATGTTGCATAATCTCGAGTTTCAGTGACCCGTTGGAGCGAGAGGCAGACGAAGCATTCGCTCCCCTATGACGGCGTTTTTCCCGATAGCGTCGTCCCAGTGCGGCCAATGCTATCAGACGCGGGGGCAGAGTGCACACGAAAACGTGGCTGGCTTCGCTTAATTAATAGCGCCGAGAAAATATTGTCGACGTATGTCGCACTAAATCGTATCATTTGTCGCCGACTCCCATATTTATTAAAATGAATTGTTTTCTCCTTAAAATTTGATTTTTTCGATCGCCCAATAATTTGGAAAAATTTGCGGCCCTTTACGCGTAAGAAAAATCGAACGGTGACTGTACTTATTTGCATGAAGGGTTGAATTCCAATAGAATGAAATTTCGATATAACGAAGCAAGCTGCCAATTTTACCAACTTCGTTATATCGAGGTTTAACTGTAATTCGATGTATAAAATAAAAATTTTATACAATGATTTTTAAAGTGATTTTACAGCTGCTCGATATATACAATAATTCGTTATATGTGGGCTCAATATATCCAGGTTCGACCGTATAATCCTAGGCATTTCTGTCATTCCTAAGCCAGGGTATCGATGCAAGCAAAGATTCCACTTCCACCTTTTTTTGAGAAGTTTGCTTGCTGCAGACGCTAAACTACTATAAACAAATCCTTTTATCAATATCATGCTTGCTATACTTGGCTTCACTGCATGTTTGCACCCATGTTGAAGGATTATGGACACATATTTTCAAAATCGTACAGACCCTTCTACACGCTCCTTGCACTTAAACAGATGACACCTCGCAACTTCGAAGGTTGTGAAACAATAAGACATTCTAATTTGATACCGAAGTTGCTCTCAAAATGGTGGACCTGGCGGCATTGATGTTATCACGATGCAGAGAAAAATTTGCTGACATGTTGTGCAATTTGCTCATTGCGCAAGGTTGCTCACGAAAGAAAATAAACAAAAGTGCTCCACGTTTTTTCTAGCGGCGCTGATGTGCAGCAGCCACCGCGAATGCAGGAATGGGACAAGACAGTATATCATGACATCATGACCAAGACCCATCCACCACCTGGGCACCGATACCAAATCTGGTTCTTAGGAACAAGTATTATAGCAAATTCTTTAGGCTGCTCTAACGCTTGGAAGTATTTCTTTATAGAGTTGAGTGTTCTGAACTTCATTGAACGTGAAAATATGACAAGTCAAAACATCACGTCAGCACTTGTTTAATGACAATAGAAAACAACCGAGTGCCGCTGTTAAAGAAAGGCTAAGACAATCTTGAAAGGTTCGGATGGATGGAACACCTTCATGCGACGATAGCAAGTGTGAGAAGTCTAAAAAAATCTTGTCTGCAACTGTCCCCTATGATGACTAGCGGCTTCATCTCTATACCGCGCTATATTACTTGGATTCACGATCATTCTTAGTGACAGAGGTCCTTAGACCTTGGCCAGATGCATAGCAAGCTCAGAAAGCGACTTGTGCAGTGCAGCAGTTCCCGAAGTCACAGACCTCAGCGACTGACTGACTAGCTTATATGTGAACCTCCGGAAGGACACACCCTGAGTGTTTTCTCTCCTTTCTTTCTTCCCTCCCCCTTCTACAGGGTAGCTAGCTGAATGCACATCTAGTTGACTTTCCTGCCTTCCTCTATTCTCTCTCTCTTAAGATGACACATCTATAGCTGGTATCCTAACGTGGTTAGGACAAAGCTAGGATGGAAAACACAAGCACTAAGTGTTATGTACATGTTATGTTATGTATGCTTGTACACAACACCTGCAACATATGCTAAGTTGCTGAACACTCATCATTGACCTGCTTCCGCATTTGCTGGAGTGCAAACATAGAGTATCTGAAAAACCTGATTTCCCTCACCCGAAGACTCTGCCGTGGCCTTTGGCACCACCTCATGAAAAGTTTCGTACAAACCACCCTCGAGAGCAGATGGCTCTACGTAGATCATTTTCAGAACTTGTGCTTCATTGCCAGGAATTACTCCCTCGATGCTGACAATGGGCGAGCTCGGTACAGGCAGCTCCACTGCTTGATCTTGAGAGTTTGTGTCCAGTGATGGAAGTTGCTGTGTTTCACTGTTCATAACAATGCCTTGAGCAGAACTCCATGCATTAATTGCAGATGCCATCCTTTCAGAATTAGTGTCAGCACCCACGATGTTCAACAGCTCGGCTAGATCTTTGGGAGGGGAAACCAGCTCTCCCGGCCGATTGTCCTCTGAAAGCAAGTCTGCTGTTTCCTCTGCTACACTTGCAGACTCTGTACAAGAAGAAGAGTTTGATGACTGGTGTAAGTTAGCAGAACATTCAGCTACTGAAACGTTTTTCCTAACCTTGGAGGAAACTAGCTTCATCCTAGAAGGCCTGTGGCACAGTACATTTGGCTTTACCACTGGTTGCCGACATCTGTTTTTTATGCTAGTTGATAACACGGCTTCCTTTTTCTTTGTTTGCATTGTCACAATTTGTGCACAATCGGAAGGCTTGTCTGCTGCAATGGTCAGCCATTTTGATGGCACAGTAAACACTGTGGTGGGTTCAAAGCAATCTATTTGCTCAGCAGTATTAGAGTCTCCACAACTGTTTTTTTCCACAAGTTCATCTGCAGACTCTGGAACAGCAAGCCTGTTTGCCAAGGAAAGTAGGTGTGATACGGTGGGAGCAGCGGTATCTCTAGCACCTGGTGTGACGCTGTCAACTACGTGAACATCATCCAAGATGTCCGATGGTTTCGTGTAAATCACCTGTACCACCTGCTCACCCTCCTGTGCTAAAGGATTTTCTGCAAGCAGCTTGAATCTGTTCATGATGCCATGGTGAGCCAAGGAGTCTTTCCCGCTTGGAGAAGCCTGGGCACTTTCTGAGCCCGCAACCAAGGATGCATCTTCCGTGGAAGATACTGTTCCTTCTGCTTGCAGGCCAGGACTCGCACAGCTGACACTACTATCCTGCGCTGCAGTCTCAGCAGACAAATTCACTTTAGCAGTGTTATCAGCATCGGTACACGGACCTACCTCCCCTGCACCATCTGATACTGCATCCGTTCCTGGCTCCGTTAAATGGAAGTCTACAATGTCAGGGAGCTGGTGAATGTCGTCTATGTCCTCGATGCTGGGCATTGTGTCTCCGGTGGGAGAAGGTGGTTCCCTTAACGAAGCAACACCATCACCAATCGCATCAACGTGGCGCTTCAAAGTGGAACAACTAGGCAGCAAGAGCAGCCCAGATTGAGATATGAGGCGGTAGCCACGTGGGGACAGCGTGTGCCACAGGAGGCAGCACTGCAGTGTCTCCTCTCGCCACCGGTGCTTGGTCTGGCCCAGACAACGGAGCTGCTCCTCTAGGAAAAGGCAGCGGGCATCACCACTGGTCACTCCTTCCTACATTAAAGAAAGAGACAGCTGTGACAATCCTGGTTTCAGAAGGGAAAAGAAAGACATTCCTCACACAAACACATATAAACATGTACACAATCAACCAGGGAAAAGAAAGAAATTCCTCACACAAACACATATGAACATGTACACAATAAACCATAACAAATCATCAGTAGCATTAACAACACATCTTTCTGATAAGAAATTCCTGCTTGAAAAAAGCTAACGTGTGCTGGCTGATGTGCATGGTTCTTGTTCTCCATATGAAGCACTCGGGATACACTGACACAAAGCTATGGGCTTCCACATCACATAAAAATATCATAACAATCAATCAATCAATCAACTTTTATTTTCCAGAAACATCTGAATAGACTGTTTCTATGCCTGCTTTTCCAAGAGTGTTGCCAACATTTTTTTTTAGCCTGTTGCTAAACCAAGGCAAAGGAGTCCCCAAATTATCACTGAATTCTACTGCAACGTCATTAAAATTGCTGAGTGACTTTAACCCTTCCAGTGATAGGTTTTTTTCAAAGGTGACGCACCTCCAGTGTCGGGCATGTTCTCTCAGACATTATAAAACAGACAAAATGATTTATTTTTCGTTATGCAGATGAGAAAAAATTACACAGATGGCTCTCTTGGTACTGTCCTCAGAATTTCATCAGGTCAGTAACATGGTGGGAGAGAAATACGAAAATGTACCGGCATGTCAGTAACACTGAAGAGGTTAAATAATGTAGCCTGTTTGGAACACTATAAAAGACACTAACATGATGTAGCACATCTACTGAAACATATTACGTTCTTCCAATGTTCGTGCATGTGATGCATGAACAGTCAATTTACCAGCATGCTGCGCAATGCTCTAGCTTTACTAATATATTTACAAAAGTAGGGATGATAAAGAAAATTTTGCATTTAGCTTCAGGCTCTATGGTTACAAATCCAGCACCATTCAAGAGAATACGGGTAATTGCATTTTCTGAGCACAAAAGTGTGCCTTGTAGAGGTTATGCCTGAAAATCTTGTGGCACCTGTGAGAGAACTAAATTCTGGGGCACCTGCTTGTTCAGGTTGTTATCACAGCAATATCAATTACGTGACCCTTACACAGGTTGAATACTGCATTGCCACCTCTTGTTTCAATTGAAAGCTCTGTGTAAAATTCATTTATCTGAAAGCCGTGGGAAACAAAAGTGGTGAATGAATATTTACGTGCACATCACATCATGTACACAACACTACACTACACAACATGTACTATTTTCTACAGCTGACATGTCACATTATTTATCAGCTGTGTCCTAGATGCGACCAGAAAGTTTATTACAAATGTTAATTTAATTTACTGCTGTGCCTGCTAATGTTTACCAATCGAAGGTAATTAGTGAAACAGCAGCAACTGTAGTGTCAACACCCATTGTAACAGGCTTTGCAAAGGATGGGGAAACAAGAATTTTGTAAGCACTATGTGAAAGCGGTTCAGCTAACCACAATCTACAGCTTCCATCAGTGCAGAGCGAAGTTGCTTCATCAGGATCACAGAGTACATGTGCCACCTTTCTAGAATGCACTTCACTATGAGGCGAAGTATGTTCTATAAAGCAGTTTTTGAAGCAACTCTCTTAACATTCACGTTGCTAATATGGTGCCAGATTGTTCTGTTGTTGGTTGCTAAATGGAAAAAGTTTGTCACTTAATAGACTAAGTCGCCAAATCTAGCTACAAGATCACTAAAATGGCAGCACTGTTGCCAGATGGTTATAACCTGCTCGAGTGCTATGCTGATGAATAGGAATAAGCACAAAGCAACTACAGCAGACGACGCTTAAACAGAACTCAAAAGGACAGAAGAAAGTGTTTCATTTATACAAAGTTTCGTTTAAACGAATGACACAAAAATCAAGGACTATCATTTTATGAAAAGCATTGAGTGTTTTGATCTTACTGCGGTGAACAAGCCAATGCTATTGTATTCTGCTACAAATCTCATTGCTCACTCATCATTAATTAATGTCCGTTATACTACGTGCAACCTCTACTGCCTTCTGTTCCAAAATGGGGCAGCTGTTAGGAAAATTGGTGCCGCGGGGACGTTTGAACCACTAGAACGGTGCCTCTTTCATTTGTTCCTGTTGAGATGTACGCATCTGCATACAATCCTTCAAAAAGCTCGCGTTCCCAACAACATGTATCTTCTCTCTGTCCGTCATCTGTCACAATGGGACTTTAGCATTCGAAACTTCACTGCACTTTGCAACTTTCATGACACCAATTTATGTAGCCAATGTGAGCGCATTGAGCTCTCACTTTTTTGTCTCGCACTATCAAGAGGCACAGAACGTGACAACTAAGCAATGTGAATGCCGCATAGGAGCCATTGATGCCATACCACCGCAATCGTTTGATGGACTGGATTTTATACAGTTCAGCATCACCATTTTACATCATATGGTTGTTGGACAGTTCGTGTTTTATGTAGTATAATAGCACATTCTCACCACCCATGAAGAATGTATGGTTTGTTCCAGTTCTGTTCAAGCAGAGCTCACAGGAAAAGCGTTTCATTTAATTGAAGTTTGTTAACATTGCTCTTATGAGGGGCCAACAAAAAGTTGGTACCTTTATTTCGTTTAAACAAGTTTTGTTTATCTGGAGTCTGCTGTATGGTGAATGCATGGTGCCCTCTTTCCTGAACAAATGTATCTAGCTATTTCTCACCACAGCATTTCCTCTTTGTCTCACACGTACATGATTTGTTTTAAGTTACGATATAGAAATGGAAAAGTCAAGGAAAATGAAAATGGATGAAAAAACAACTTGCTGCCGGTGGAGCCAAACCCATATCCACCATATTATGCGTGTGATGCTCCACCTTTGAGCTACGATGACAGCTGTTCTCACGTTCACATCCTTTGGCATTTATCTACGTGTAGAAGATCTGACCCTGGAAGTGTTAACAGAGCCACTTATGGTCATAGTGGCAGATGTAGCACATCCGTTTGAGTGCTGGCTTCATGTACTAGTATGTTATATTTCAGAGCACACAGCTTGCCAATAAACCCTCATGTGCTGCCTAATGGCATCAAACCTGCTGGAGCCAAGACCCTCACTATGCAATAAATGACAAAAGAGGAAGGGGGGGGGGGGGGACCAAAGGGTCCGATTTTTTGTAGTCACAAGCCATATGAAGCCAACAGATAATGAAGCCAAGGAAAACATGGGGGTTGTATTCTTTTGCCTGCTTCCATGTGAAGGTGGCACCCACATCACAGTGACATGTTCCTGCAGCCTTTAACAAAAATTCTATGCTGCACTCAAGCAAAACCAGCAGCACCACATCGCAACATACACTTACATTATCTTTAATGATTTAAATAAGTACCTACAGAACTCGGAACTTATTTCACTACAATCAACAGCTACATAAAAAGAGTTACCTTTTTGCCTACACAGTGTATGCAACTCTAAAAATATTGAAAACCTTTTTGTTTCATACAATGTGGATGTAAAGAACACCACAAAATTTTTGCACCAGGCCACTTGCTTTCCGTGCCTGCCTGCCATGTTCTTCACATCCACACCTTGCAAGACAGAAATTATGCAAAACTTAGAAATAGTTTAGGTGTTGGCAGGCAGGTTAACAGTGTTGTACATATGCAAGCACCAGCAATTACATTGGAATATTAGTGACACATGTATAAACTGCAGACAGACTTGACCAGCAAGTTCAGATATAAGGACCAATGACTGTGCTTGCCGGTGTTGGTGTGCTTTCAGTATTGCTTGTCTTCATGGACAAAGTTAGCACAATGAGCTAAATTCTTGGCTCACACTTGAGGCAGCATTTGAAGGGGTCCTGAACTCTTTTCTAGCTAATCGTAGATGGCCTCACAATTAAAGGCTGTCATCTCATGAATCCCATGCTACAAAAAGTTTTTGAATGCTTCAACTATAAGTGGAGTTACTGCACCGATACTTGGCTTTCTGTCTCTTTTCGTCTTCGCTAGCGTGCTAGAAGCTACAAAGCAGAGAAGACAAAAGGGGCAAAGCCCTGGCTAAACATTGAGAGGCCACGTGCAGCAGACGCAACTACGCAAAGTGCAAAAAAAATTAATGATGTTCCGGTCTTTTTGTGATCGCAAATATATACATTCTTCATTTATTTAAGTAAAAAATTAGCAATTATGTATTACTGAGAATGCTCTTGCGATCACGAAATCAGCCAATAGCGTTGGCGGGCCAGCTGCTTTCGGTGATGCTGCATGACAATATTACAAAAGCAAGAGCAAGCGATTTTTCCCTGTGTTTGACAGCAGATTTTAAATTCCTTGCTGCATGCAGTGCAGTAATATTCGTCTCACATGTTCACAGAAGCGTTTACGGCAGATTGGCAAGGTTTTCTTACTATGTTGAAAAAGTGTTTCGGGCCCCTAGGGGTTGGGTCATCAGAGCAAAAAATGTTTTTACATCTTTATTCTTCAAGTCATGCTGCTGAGAATGTGTACATATATGTATATTTATGTGCTTACTTCAAACATTAACTTTTTTGTAATTTAGTTTGGTTCTAAATTTATGCAAGCTTCCTTAACTTAATTTTCTGGAAAAGTCTGCAGAAAGTTGGTTCCTCAGATTTTGCTAAATGGGTATCAATGTTATCTGCACTACCCAAAGAACAAGAGTTGGGAAACTTCTAAGGTGACAGTTCGAAAGAGTGTTTTTCTGGAAACACTACTACAACGTGACAACATCCATTTTTGTTATCTTACCTGGAACTGGGTGAGGCGCAGCTCCTTGATGAGGGTCTGGGCACGCTTGGCCTCCTGTCGTGCAGAAGACAGCTCCTGTTGTAGGTGTCGCTTGTGGGTCTGCAGCTTGAGACACTTTCGCTGTAGCGTCTTGAGACGCTGACACAAGTGCCGCAGCCGTGGCCTATTGAGCCGTGTCTGTGACGCCACCGTACGCACATGGAGCTTGCCACCTGTTTCTGGATGGCTTGCAGTTACCATCTTGTCAGGAGTCAAGAGCTGGCTCAGGGCCTTCGAACTGCCAGCAGATGTTAGGTATGAACTCACTGAATGCCTCGACCTGCCTAAACACTTCGCAGTCATAAGAGAACTCGATTGAGCTGCCTTACATGCAGCAACTCGCTCTACCACAGGTGTAACACCACTTGAAGACCTTCTCGCATTCACCACTCTGCTTGCTATCACTGCGTGCTTCGGTGTCTTCAAACAGACTGGTTTTACTGTGTCAGTAGTAGCTGCTGATGAGCACGTTGCCACTATCTTGCTTTCACTCGCATTCACTGACCTGCTTGTTAGCGGGGTTGCACAACTTGATACAGCATTTGATAAGAGCTTGGAACTCAGCAACAATCGTTTCAGTGCTTCCGGTTTAACACCTGGAGGCACAACTGCCACCAGTTTTCGCTTACAGGAAGGCATTCTGGCTGTGGAACTGTCTGCCAATCGCACCAAACGTTTCCCAGGCTCCACTGCCGGCCTTGATGTTGCACATGCTGGTGGTGTGCTCGTGGAGGTCACAATTGGTGGCGACGCCGGTGTGACACCAGTGGTCACACCCGAGTGTGCCAACTTATCCTGTGTCACCATTTTACCTGCGATTCCCTCTTGATCAACCACCTTTGATGTGGGTGCATCTGCAACTGGCTTCTCTGTACAAGGCACTGCACTCGATGCCGAAGGCACACTTTGGATGTGCTGTCCCATAACAGCTGAAGCAGTTGGCACAGAAGCAGAAGACACCACCAACCCCTGGACTGGCTCTGAAATCCCGACACCTTTTGTGTGCACCGCTCTGGATTGTGAATTCTGAGCAACTCTTTTCGATTTCCTGTTAGTAGCAGTCAATGAGGTGGCAGTCACTATATTGCCTGATGCTAGCTCCTCTGCTTTGTGCTGATCCACAGCACTCGAGACTTCACCTGTTCCTTGAGCATTCTCTGTCAAAATGCTTGATGTAGCACTCGCCAACCTAAAGAGAGAGTCAAATGGACAGTGTGACCTCAGTATTGAACACAAGACATCAGCAGGCCCTGTTTACATCAACATACCACATAAGTCTCAAGCCATTACCCTTTAATTATGCTCCCAAAATGAGTTGTCACTATTCAGAATGCTTCACAATGTACAGGTGAATCAGAATAGAACAAACAAACAAACAAACAAACAAAAAGAAAACCGAATTCACCCATTTTTGTTCCCACACTAGCCACTGTTTCAAAGACCAATGTGATTCATTCAAGGAGCATGAGCTTTAGGACTAGAGAGTGCTTAGCATCTATTTATTGCAATACCACATTGCACATTGAACACTGCAAATTGCAATTTCAAGTATAACTCTGCATGAAATGTGCTCTACTCCATCTCTTCCCATTGACGTTTCGTTTCGGCCTGCCTGTACACGCAGTGGGGCACACAATAGCAGAAAGAAAGGAAAGAAAATAACCCTTGATAATGGCTTTAGTATTTATCCGTACCACAAGCCATTTCCCAAACTCACCGTATTCTCTTGCGTCCCCGCCGTGACTTAGCGACACGTTCCTCAGTCCCCGAACTTTTTGCCAGCTGCTGCGGCACATCCTTGCGCACAGGACTCTTGCTCTTTTGCGGCGATGACAGGCGACGTGTCTGCTGCATCTCGGGGGGGTATCCTGGGAATATGGATGGCACGGCATTCGGAAGGAGACGCCGCTTTTTGAGGTCCCGGCGGAAGTCCTCCTCACGGAAATGCAGGCTGCATACTTTGCTTCGATCACTTGGCCGCCATGGCTCGTTGCTTGTGCCTGCACTCATGCCCACCAGGTAGAATTATCAGAAAAGCTCCACTTCAACCAGCCACATGAAAGCCATCAGCTATTTTGAATGTGGTCATTTTGCATTGCTTACTACAAGTGCGTGCACGGTGCTTCGGTATCCCCTTTTCATAGCCAATAGTTTTTTGTGATTAAATTGAATGGAGGAACAACATAAACAAAGAGAAACAGCAGCACAATTTCTTTGCTGACAACCAGGACATCGTTCTTAAATGTGCTGAAAGAGAGACAAAGCAGTATACTTTCATGGAGTAAGTAAAACATATACGAATGTGCTTGCAGACATAATGCAATGCATGCGAAGGGTCAATTTACGGGGAGTGTTTTGCATTTGCTGGTATTAGGTGGATATCGTTCCAGTTTGTGCAACCTTCTTGAGCCATACAATAGGAAGCTTTAGATTTTGTATATGCAAAATTAGGGGATGCAAGCCACTGGGCTTACAACTACACAAAAAGGTATACAAAAGCATGCAAGCCGAGTGTGGCACACTGCATACGCAAAGGTATTCTGGGTACCCAAACCGATTTGCGTACACAAAAGCTAAAGCCTCCTAATAAACACAGCTATGGTAGTTGATCCATTTCATTTTTCACACAGGCACTGTGCTACCAGTGCTACATGCACATGTAGCGTATTCCATGGTGTGTTGCGACACCGAAGGTAGCAGGGTGTCAAAATGCAGAATGGTATGGCGACCAAACAAGAGGTAAAAAGGCAAGAAACTGGTGGTATCCTGACGTGACAAATTGTATGGAAATGTCACGTAGGGCAAAGCGCTGTCCCAATCACGATGATCTGCTTAAACGTACATAGACAACATCTTTGTAAGGGTGCGATTTAGTCGTTGAACCAGTCCGTTCATTTGTGGGTGATATGCGGTTGCGAGCTTGTGTTTGGTGAAGCAGGAACGAAGTATGTCTTCAACAGTGTGGAAAGTTGGGCTAGTTGATGATTAATCATCATATATATAAATAACCATCATATATAAATATGAAGTATGCATTCTGAAATAAAATAGTTGCGAGTGCAGTGAGTGTCGTGTATTCTTGTGTCTTCACACCGTGTACGTGTCAGTGCGCTGCTTCACCAGCAAGGTACGATGACGTCTTCAACTTGGGACAGGAAATAGCAGCCACAATCTGTCAGCAGCTGCCTTGGCGCGCCATGGTGAAGAATTACGTCCTGAAGAAAAAAGTCTGCTACATCTGTAGCACAGCTGGTGGGCAGGGTACCTGTAATAGCATAGTGGGTCGCATAGTCTGTTGCAACGGCTATCCACTTGTTCCCTTTTATTAATGTGGGGAAGGGGCCAAGAAGGCCCATGCCAACATGGAAGAAAGGCTCTGTAGGAACACTGATTGGATGAAGGTGGCAAGCAGGTTGCGCACATGGCCTCTTTCAACGCTGGCAGGAGTGGCAAGCCACAATGTAATGTTGCACAGAACGGTAAAGGCCTGGCCAGAAGAAGCAACATCGAACTCTGTCGCAAGTGCGGGAAGTGCCAAGGTGCCTGGCAGTGGGTGCGTCATGGAGCTCAGAAAGAACAGTAGAATGGAGATGACTAGGGACAACTAGCAGCAAATCTGGTCCATCAGAGCTGATGTTGCACCGATAAAGAATGTCGTCATGGAGCACAAACATTCTGGTGGAGCAATCTGATTGTCCTGAAGTCAAGCGCTCGATTATTAACCATAGAGAGTTGTCCTTTATCTGCTCAGTAACAATGTCATGAAAGTCTGAAAGGGCCAGAAGGCAAGTGTTGGCATACTGTTCTTCGTTGTCAGGAGGATCAACGGGATGACGAGACAAGCAGTCGGCGTCCAGATGTAAACGGCTGGACTTCAACATCACAATGAAAGAATACTCCTAAGTCTGAGTGCCCAGCGACCAAGGCGGCCAGTTGGGTCTTTCAGTGATGATAGCCAGCACAGGGCATAGTAGTCTGTGATGACAGAAAATGCGCAGCCAAACAAGTAAGGGCGAAATTTAGCCACTGCCCACAGCAGAGCAAGGCACCCGTGCTCGGTGAAAGAAAAATTGCGCTCTGAAAAGGACAAGAGGCGACTAGCATAGGCAAAGACGCGCTCGACTCCTTTTTGCTGTTGGGTGAGGACAGCACCTATGCCATGGCCACTGGTGTCTGTGCAAACTTGAGTTGGTGCAGATGGACCAAAGTGGCCTAGTATCAGAGGCGTTAACAAGCGGATGATGGTGTCGAAGGCGTCGGCTTGTTGGCGGCCCCAAAAGAACACCGTGTCTTTCTTGAGAAGGTCGTCAGTGGCCAGGCAATATCCGCAACATTTTTAACAAACCGACGAAAATAGGAGCTTAAGCCCACAAGGTTGCACACATCTTTTGCTGAGCAGGGTACAGGAAAGTTCCTGACTGCGTGAATCTTATCAGGATCAGGATGTATACCAGTAGCACTGATAAGGTGGCCAATCAGTGCACTTCAGTGCTACCGATAACAGTAGCACTGAAGTTGTCGACAATAGTCACAATGATATGAGGCACGCAACTGTGTGCAGCAGGAGCACATTGAGATTAGAAGTCACCACATAGTCACCGTCAGGAACAGATGGGAAGCACATGCTATCAAAGTTATATACAAGGCAGCGTTATACCACACTGTCAAAGTTATATACATGTTGCGAGAACTTCGAGGGACCCATTGGTTTTGGTTATGCATGAGCAAAGGATGTTCGGTCGGTTGGGAACTGGCCACGGTGCAAACTGATTGTAAGCCGACATTGGAGAGTTCTTGGCACACAATAGCCTGAACAAGGGGGACCACAGGAGCACATGCATCATTGACAGGTGGGTACAGAGCTGCAGCACAGATGGCTTCCAGCTCATGGCACACAATCTACGTCAGCTGCTCTGACGGCTTCTGCTACTGCCGCGCAGGAGAATCCTGTCGGTCTTCACAAGATGATGTTGCAGCCTTATTGGGAAGCCGTACAAATGACTGGTAGATACAATGGCTTTTCACCAGCTCGAAATGCTTGCACTTCGTTATAACCTCATTAATCGAAGTACAGTTCTTACAGATCAGTAGGTTGAAGGCGTCATTGGCAATGCCTTTTAAGACATGCCCGACTTTTTCAGACTCAGGCATTTCAGTATCGGCCTTGTGGCAGAGCACCAGCACGTCTTGTATATGGTGACGTAACCCTCAGTGGAAATTTGAACTAGTGATGCCAACTCTTTCTTGCTGATGACCTTCCGACCCAGTGGCTTTCCAAAGAGATCTCGCAGCTTCTGCTTGCAGATGTCCCATTCACTAAGTTCTGTTTCGTGATATTGAAACCACACTCGTGCTGTTCCCGCCAAGTAAAAGATCATGTTCACCAGCATCAATGTGGGATCCTATGTGTTGTGACTGCTCACCCGCTCATACATCTCCAGCCAGTCGTCGACGTCGGCGCCATCAGTGCCGCAGAAGGTTCCTGGAGCACACGGATGTGTGAGTACGAGAGTCGACGTGGGCGTTGCTGAACTAGGCACCATCTCCTGCGACATTGGTGAATTACCAAAGCGGCGGCCAGGGCGAATCTCCGTTCCGAGTCCTTACACCGCAACTCCACCAAATATTACAAAGAGGAAGCCCGACGCACAAACGTAGGTATAACTATTTACGAAGCACAGGCTGGTGCAAAGGTCACAGCTCCAGTATGCAGTCTACCACTTCCTCTTCATCTCTCTCTTGTGCGATCGGTCCTGTCCAAATGCACCATAACAATGCATAAAATTCCTCCAGAACTCATCTCACAGTGGCTGTAGACGTTGTGACTAGCATTCAAGCAATGTAGTGACACGCCATATTGCTGAAGACACCTTTTTACAATCTGTAGTGGTCATTCCGAAATTTTGATTGCTTCAGGTTCGTTACCAACTGCACAGATCGCATGCTTACGTGATAATCTGTGTTGAGCAAAGCTTTTAGTGATGCTTGTGCAAATGCTATGCAAGATAAAATGCTAATGATGGAAATTCTTGTACAAAATTACACAAATGAAATGTACTTTTATGCGTTTCTCTGTTGCAGACTTCTTCACTTTGACGCTCAGCACTCCTCACTCAGTGCACTCTCAAACAGGACAAGAGGCAAGGAGAATCAACCTCATTTAATGCATGCCCAAGTCCAAGTTTGTTAACTTCAATTCTTTTTGCAGACTCAGTTGCTTCTGTAGCTGATTTCACTTTTTGCTCATTACCCTGCTCGTCTATTTGGGTACATATCCATTCTGTGGAATCGCGAAGAATGGGCACGCATCCAGCGGCACGTACTCAGGGGCCCAATTAAGTTGTCTACTCGGTCACATATTCAGTGCCACAGAATGATCTTGTTCTGTTTGTCTATTCGGGTAAGTACGTACCCATTTCTGAGCATTAGCCAATAATATGCACATAACCAGTGCCACATACTCGGTCATCCAAGTCTTCCACTGCGGCACGTATTCATTGGCACATAACCAGTACCGCTGGATTTGTTGTTATCTTGGTTGTTTATTCGTGTACATGCACGTGCTGAGGTACATGCCAAAAATGGGGCACACAACCAGTGGCTCAAGTTGTCATGTGATAGCGGTTGGATCGCAGCACACGAACTTGGGGTTAGTAATGCTAGCCGCATTAATTAGACACACCCATTTAAATTCGGAACCTCATTTCAAATGCACAGAGACAGTATCGAAACACTCATGCTGTATGCGCTGTCACACAATGAAAGAATAGCAAACGAATTGTCGCAGCACTTGTCGTTTGACTACGGGAAAATAAGCAACGACACGCCACACGTGTGCGAGACCAAGTGCGAGGCGGCGGTGCCCTATGTATTACCAGTGGCTTTGCGGGCGATCCGTCGTAGCCATTCGAAACGAACCATCGTGACGGGAAACTCGTGAAACGAGCAAGTCTTTGATGGGCCTGGTGTCGACTTGCAAAACGGTACGCAGCACTGCACCATGTCGCTGCACTTTCCGAAATCCTGGACGGCGCTTGTGTTTGCAAAAACCTCTTCAGTAGTGCCGATCGCCTATCTTGCGCGTAGCTGCCAGAAAATACATGACAGCAAACCACAAGCAAACTGCCTAGCCGTTTACGTCTCTACCGGAGCAACGCAATGGCTACGCGTGCTCAGACCTGTTAACTACGTGGCTGGAACCATAGCTCTCAGCGTTTCAAACTATTCAGAAACTTCTGAAGCAGAAACAACAGCAGAAACAAACTCCACGGCAAAAAAGTATACGGAAGGCGCGAAATAGTGACAGCACTACAGAGTATGGACATTAGAGGCTATTCTGAATGGGGAGGATGACAAGCGCCACACGTAGAGTATATGGTTCGAACCACAGAGTTTGGTTCGAATCAACAATAACTCATTTTCAAACCTCATAAGCCATGCTTTTGTATGCAAAATTTGCTGAAATCAATTGAAACAGCCAGATATATGTTATGTTCGCCATAATTAACATTTTCTTTTTTAGTCTAAAAGGTCTTTTTTACAGCCGAGCCAAGCAACATCTTAAGACAAATGAAGCGACTGCGGTCGAATTGTAACACGTTTTTAATACGGGCATTCTCATTGATTTTGTTAAAATAAGTTCTAAATAAGATATTTATTAAAAGATATAGGGCCACAAAAATTATAAAGCAGAAAAGCTTAAAATAAATGAACACGTACTTGATTTGTAGAAATAAACATTCAGAAAATACAATGCGCAACTTGTGCATTTAGCAGGGCTTTCAATAGTGAGTTGCATACGTTCGACCATTTACTCTTCGTGCCTTAAACTAATGAGTAAGGAAAATAACGAGCCGGATTGACGCCCGGCTCAACCGTACTCGCAATACGGTCGGAATTTTTGTGGGGGCACAGGTCGTCCCAGGGGCGTCCCGCCTACTTTTGCGGGGTGCTCGGGTTGTAGCGATCTGCCCCAAAAAACGCAATGCAAAGCTAATGTTAGAATGCCTGGTAAAGTGCCGACGTGCGACAAAAGTATTCGAAGGACGAACAGCGCGGCTGCGGAGGCGCGCATAATAGCGCGAGCGTCAGACAACAATTCACAAAAATATAAGCTTTTTATTAGTGCCTTGGAAGAGCTGTTGCTTAAATGGCGAACTTGATGGCAGTTGCATTCATAACGGAGCCTCTTTTTTTCTTCTTTTTGATCTTGAAAGTCGCCTAGTAATTCGAGATATTTCTACGGCAAATCCAGGCAATATCGAAACCGAGCTCTGCGGGAGCACAGGAAGGGCGGCCCCGCCATCATATCAAACCAAAACGCCCCGTGACGACAAGCGCGAGGAAGTTAGAAACCGAACGTGTCGTCTCGGCCAGTGGCGGCAACTACTGACGTCGCGCTTTGCCTGGCAAGCATGTGTGTCAGTGTGACGGGTCACGACTTTCCGCGGCATGCTATCATTCGAACTTCACCCACACTTCTTTCTTTATTTATTTCCTTAAAGAACCCACACGGGGGTATTACATAAGAGGGTATTAGAACATATTACATGTCTTTACTGGCCGTTGCAGTCTGACGCGCAGCGGGCCGTGCTCAATCTCGATATTGCCTCGATTAAGCTTTGGAATCTGATGATGAATATCTTGAATTAGGTGTGCATAAATATGTCACTGATTTCAACTTTGCCATTTATGCAGTAATAATTTTTTTTTAATTAGTCTTCTGATGCTCACATTATCAGCAGCAAAATATGCCCGCCTCACATAGGAACTCATCTGCAAGAAATGCCACATTTGCTGCCCTCATTATAAAATAATCTGTACGGTTTAAAAAAGAAACCCTGTATGTGCCAAAAAATAGAGATAAAGCATTTGCTATGCACTTCCTTTTCTGTAGTGTCATCAGCCATGTATTTTCTCTTACGCATGCATGCATGACCATCCTCATGGGCTGCACTGTGTTTTCACCAGGTTTCTCAGTTCAAATAAAAGGCTGTACGCACTACTATCCCAATATGTATATTGCAGTGGAGATGGATATATGGAATTAATATTAAAGCATAGGCTAGTTAGTAATTCATAGTATGACAGGAATAGCTCTATAGGAGACGAACGCATCTAGATGAAAGCACATTTGCTTTAACCTCTCCTGATGTTTTAATTTCATTAATTTCTCCCATTCTTGCATGGATTGGCACAACTGCTCAGCCATGCTCATGAATTACAGCATTCCTGTTGAATTGCTTTGTACTTACCTAGTTTACAGGGACAGGTGAGGTAGGCAAACTTAGGTTATACTTAGGCAAACGTAGGTTATAGTTTTTGAGGTGCTTCAATAAATACTGTGGTAATATCTAACTGGCTTTAAGAGAGAACAGTTCCAGGTAACTGTTATAGATGTGATAGCCTGATTGATTAAAGTATGGCACATACTTAAATCATTTACATTGTATGACTGGCAGTGGCCACGTTAGGGACACACTCATTTTCAGGTGTCAATAGAATGGATACAAGGGCTGATGAATGTACCTAGAGAAGCCATTGTCATCTTCCTCGGCTGCCTTTTAGATACGGTGTGCTCCAGCGCACGTTTCGTGCCTTGTGCTGCAACGTCAGAAGAAGAAGAAGAAAAAAAGTTTCTCCAGCTCCTTCCATCGGTCTAAACAGTTCTCAGGCCTTTCGCTTGCTTACGCACGCATTGTTGTAGTGGACCTAACCTCTGGGTTCCTATATGCCCTCATATATTCAGATACTTTTGACCATGTCATGAACTTTGACAGTGTCTATTCGATACTAGTTGGTTGCTTGTTGAAGTGTGAATTTGAATTCTGAATAAAGCTAAAGTACACTGCCAAGGTGAAAATGGTGCTGCACAAAAACTGCCCATATATGCAAGAATACTCAAAAATATCCGTCACATCTCACTGGTGAAGAGAACATCGGAACTTATTTTTCTTCGTTAGGAATCAGCCTCTCTCCAACAAATAAACTGAAACAAAGTTTTCAAGAAATATAAAACACCACTTTGCTTTTAAACTGGCTTTGTGTTAAAATTTTAGAGGCACTCTGACACAATCACTCTAATGCAAGAGACAGTCAATGTAAGAGCACTGCAGGGGGGAGAGCTCACATTTACAATATGACAGCAGGTTGCTGCGTTTCAAGCATGCACAGTTAGACAGGCACATTTTGTACAGTCTGAAACAGTGCTTTATTGTAAATAGAAAAACGCACTTCAAAAAAACGACTAGCTAAGCCATCACTGCCAAGATGTCACACTGAGAGTGATGTAACGTTGAGCAACTACAGACATCCGATTCTGGCCGGTAAAGGGGAGGGAAATAAAAAAAAAAGCAATGTCAAGAGCACGGCCTCTCTCGCCATGTATATGAACAACAAACACGGTATGCCACACCGAGCAAACACAAGATCCCACCCCTGATGTTGGGCCCAGAGTATGTGCACAGCCAAGAGGAAAACACTGCAGAAACAACGGCGATGAGAGAGCAAACAGACAACGTCGATCGATGCAAGTATGGTTCACAGAGGAGGAGTGACGTGCACGTATAGCAAGTGGGGCGCACGAAGGCGGTGCTGATTGTATTGCATGTTTGTGGCCCAGACACCAGTACTCGGCGGGAAGGTGTAGACCTTCCTATAAAATGCACGCTGTCGTCTGATACTGTGTTGCAATTCCCGAAACAGTTGAGCAGCACAGCAGTGCATACAATACGTCGTCTCGGTTGGAATAAAAATTACAGGCCCGTGCTGTGGAACCCCCAGTCTTCTGCTCTACACAGCAGGATTTTGTTTTTTTAAATTGGATATGATGCGCAATGTTTACAATGTGTATGTGGGCTACAGAACCTAGACAAGACTCACGACACCCGAGGCAGAATTTGAAAGTGGAACAAGCACTTGTTCACAAATTTGAGTGGTGCTGATACCAACAACTCACCCAACATCAGATACCAACAAAGGTGTTGGTATCTAGCAGGGATAGATACCAACACCTTCTGCAAATGTACGCAGGTCACTTTCTTCAAAATTTACTAGGTCTCCTGCCACATGCCTGTGCTCCAACCCTCTGGTGAAAGGACAATTCTCCCCATCTTCACCATTCACTTTTGGAGCTCAAGGCATGGCACAGGGCTCAGCAACAGTTCTTATCACATGCCAACTGGCCTGCATACATTTGATGAAATTTGTACACATCAGATCAACCACATTCTCTTTTCTTGGCATTTCGCTGAAGGCTGAACCATGGGTGAAAAGGTGAGAGTATAGATGGCAGTATATGACAAGTTTCACATTTGATTTCACAGGACCTTCAAGTTTTTTATCTCTAGAAACAACTGACAATGCTGCCAATTTTGGAGAGCATTCACTTACACAACCCCTTCTGTGCTTCCAAGATATCTGTGTCTTTGCAGCAATGATTGTACGACTTCTTATCTGCACTGCTGCGCTCCTCATGCAACACGTAACAGTTGTGCACAACGTAGCTTATGCATTGCACTATCAGTGTAGGGGCACATGAGACAAGCACACTTCGTTCACACATAAACACGGAAACACATACTGGCACCACAGCGAGATGTAAGTATCACAATATCGATAGCACATGCATGAGCACCCCGCTCTGATATGTCTGGCCACTGGCATATGTGTGGTCGGAACCTTATTTTGTTTGGACTTCACCGTGTCTTGGCATTGCACCAGAAGTTGGCATGCGAGTGCAAGTTTCACTGTTCACTTATCAGGCATGACAGAGTTCAACTGGTGGTGGAGTTCGTACACTTCATCTTACAGTTCACCGGTACACATTTTCATGCAGTTGCATGTGTTCCAACGAAAAACATCTGAAAATGCCAATGCTGATAAGCAGCCTCCTTTCCACAGAGCAGAGGCATAATGCCGGCACATATATTCAAGCAACATAATACATGAACCCAAATAGAAGCTGCATTTTTGCTTTCAGCATAAAAGAGGATCAGTAAGGCGTGACAGTTACAAGAAGTACTCTCGTTTGTACATGTCTGTGGCCTCATGACTGAGGCTGCCCACTGTACTAACATAGCAACCAGCTTTAATGATAGCACAGATTGTTAATTGCTTCACAGCTGACGCACAAGGACATCAAACTAAAAGTAGTTCTGCCAGCTCCGTATGCTAGTGCACTCTGCAAATACTGCCAAAGACCTATTGTGAAGTCTCCAGTAACTCACAACCACGGTGACGTATCACCTGTCAAAAGACCAAATCTTTTCTAAAAAAAAAAACACCAAACAGCGCTATGCAATTGTCATAGGTTGAAACTACATACTTCAAAGCAAATAAAGTTTCAAGAAGCTTGGAAACGTATGTTACATGTCAATGAGGCAGAGTACACAGCAAACAATAATTATCATCAGGGAAAAAAAGAATATTTGAGCTGGCACCACATCTACATTCAAATCTGAAACAATTGTCACATAGTACATTTTGTCTAGCAGCACAAGCCACATTGTTTGCTTGATCTACCTGCTAAACATTTATTAGTCTCGGCAGATAATAGACAGCAGTGCACAGACCATCTTCAAAAGTTGCCTCAACTGTGCAACTCTCAAGAAGTGGTCATGTTGATGCAGCCGCTTCCACTACCTGAATCTTTGTTTATAAAGCACTTGACTGCATCGGCAGAATGAACCAGGCAAGCGTTGCAGCTTGTGGGCATAATACACCACAATCATGCATGAAATTCCCGAGTACAAACAAATTCATCAGATTTTAAAAATGTAATGAAGAACAAGGACAATATTTGGTGGACACTGAAGAAGACAAAGTCAGCAGCTCTGCGCCTTGAGACATCAGGTCACGTTCGTGCGCTTGATTTGTTTTTGTGTGGCCTTGCAACACCGTGTAAATAAGTACCCTTGTAATTTGGTGGAGGTGCGGGGCACACTTCAAAGCTGGAACTACAAAGCTGCACCTTGCCATCAGCACCCACCGAATACTGCCATTACAAAACAATTGCGAAATAACCAAGTTCAGAGTCACATTTAACATGCCTTATTAAACATTGCTAACCACCGAGTCTCTTGATGTGAAGCTTCTAAGGGCACTGCAAGAGACAGCCTGCCATGCACAGCCAAGGGAACTGTGTGTGTCCAAAAAGTGCAATCTCGCTCAGAGCGGCATGCTGCCCAAACAGCAGCTGTTTGAAGAAGACAGTGCACTAGTTCCGAGTGCACACAGAGAAAATAGACTTGTAGTCATGGGCTGGTTATTGGCTACTGCACTGTGTTCAAAGCTTTCAAATGGTTTGCAGTGTTTGCTCCACCTTGGGAAGTAACTGCATAACTAATCAACAATATTGCTGTGTGCAGTCGTGCTTGCACGTGCGCATGTTCAACAGGTGATGTGCTTTACCAAAGCTTGATAGAGGAAACACAGGCTTCTCTCTGAATTCAGGTGCCTTTTAGACAGCTGCCTGCTGTGGACTTTGCCGTAAAGCCAATCAGAAGACATTCTCCCTGAGTATCGTTGCCACGGCAGCATTCAATAAAGAATTGTGGTGCCTGGCCAAGAATTGTTTTGGAAATATTCAGTACATGGAAGAACAGAAAATATCTTACACAAACCCACAAGCACAACAAAAGTAGGTGCTGGCCCCAACGATAGCAGTTATGTTCTATACAACCGAACTGGAGTCTATTTTAATAATTTTTACACTATAAGCAACATTAAAGATCCCACACCTCCTAAATGCGTCAACATTTACATACAGTCCTTGAAGTTTTTGCTCCGTCACCACCATATAAAATCATGGTGGCAAACTGAAGAAAGAAAAACAGAGCGTTATACCTGCTACATTCTTCAATGAATGCACGCCACAGGCAGCAAAGCTAATGTAGTCTTTTCTGCAGACAAGATAGTTAAACAGGAATGACACTTTGCTAACCATTTTGTGCCATCATCTGTTCAGGTGGGTTACTTGCAGATACAAACTTGCACTGCATGCTACTGCTTTGCAGTCTGGTGGCCAAAACTGCTGGTACTTGACTTTGGCAGTTATGATATTCGCTTAGTGATATGACAAACAATTGTGTAGACACGTTGGAGGCACCGACAACTGAAATACACTTCCCTTTAAGTATAGCCCCATCCAACACGTCTCGGTTAGTTCAGCGTGTCAATGTGTCCATGCTTTACAATGAAGCTCCAGCACTAAGAGTAAATGACATGGCTCAGTCAAAGTCCTCAGCGTGAGGTGATAGTGAGACAGCTCAATAGACAGAGGACATAGAATGGCAAAGACCAGACAGGTGCCATGACACTCTTCTTTGTATTTATGCATACTTCATCTGCTCTACCATGTAGACATTGTGAACCCTATCCAACATGTCCAGCATCTACCTCTGCGAAGCACTGCTAATCTACATAACTTTATAGCTTTCCAGGTTCCTGCATTTGAATTTCCCCAAATTAAAAAAAAAAATCCTGGGTCATAAAACTATGTAAGGCCAAACTTGCTTCCAAATCCATTAAGTGCTAAAGGCCAGTGCACAAAAGTCTGTGCACAAAAGGCTAAATATAATCTTCAGTTACACCACTGGAAGAATTTATCTGTGTATGCAAAGCAGAAGAGTGTAAGCTTTGGAGAAACCCACAGAGCTCCACTGAGGACCTTTGACACCGCTTTGGGACTGACTTGCCTGAAAAAGCTTGCAAAAGCAGCAAAGAAAACTTATTCAGTGCAGTAGCCAACAGGGTACAGACAAGAGTTTGAGAAAAAACAGCACCAGACATCAGCAGTTTGTCCAAACTATTAACCCGCCAGTGTGGAGACCTTCAGACAACAACGACAACAATTAAGCAGCTCTAGCGGAGATATCTAGCGACCATGCAAGGGGTTGGCAGAGACACCCGGACCAGCTCTGCTGTCACTTTACAGTGCTGTCGAGCTCTCCTTGTAAAAGCTATAAAATTATTGAGGCACTTTCACTGACTGAATTCCACTATCGAGTAATAGTACGCTTGAATGTGTATACGGCAATATATATATATGCGTGTATATATATATTGTATATATAATATATATCTTGTTGTTATTAGTGTCATCATCATGATCTTATTAAACGGGCCAGTAGCAGTACGTAGAGTCAAAACACCGAAAATACTTGGTTTACATCTAGGAAAGTGGTCTACCGCTGAGTCGTTTCGATGGCAGGATAAACATGCATTACAAAGCGTTTCCCCCTTGCCCTCTAGACATTTGGCTGCGTGACTAAGTATAACCTTGCATGTCTATCTTTTTCCTCTTCTATAGTTACTCTGGAGACTCGACTATTTGTCACAACAAGTGCACAAGTCTAGCCATGCAAATGTCAGACTGCAGCCAATGAAAACTAGCTGATAACCATCGACAAAAAGACCCACGAGGTTCAGCAACACAACACCTAAGAGATCATGCTAGCGCACCTAGCTAAGCTCACATCTTTCCTGCAGAAGGACTCGATACTACGGACAAGATGAGCATTACAGATGCCGAGCGGAGACGTGCCATCCTTATCTGCAAGAAGACTGGAATGAACGATGAAACAGCCGCATGCAGTTGCAGTAGTGAACATGTGGTCGTCCTATGAGCATCAGTAGTGACCAGAATAGTGCAAGATAATGAAAAAGAAAGAAGAGGAGAGAGAGAGAGAAATAAATACTATGGCTGTTTTCTCACTAGCGACATCTGAGGGAAAAAAAAGCAAATAAGATACAGGCGAGTGAACTGACAGTGAACTGTCATACCAGGGACTAAAAGCAGGTTATTAACACCAGAAAAAAACAGCAACATCAGAGTTAAGACTGGAGAGTTCTGATTCTGAACTGTATTGTGAAATCTTGCAATGCCGTTGCACTGCAAAGTACCGCATACGAATGTGTGTTTTAAGAAATGGTCCTTTTTCCCCCCACAATTGCTGCCCGTGCTTCAACAAAGTCTCCTGATGGGCGCTGCCTATGTTCTTTTGATGCCCTAGTGGTGTTCCACGGTGCATAGAATACAATTTTTATATTTTGGTAGAACTGGAGAGACGTGTGCTCATTTTGATGCCTGTTGTGTACGCTTGCTCCAAATTTACGGTACTGATAGTATGAGCTTCGTATATTAAGACCATGGCGCTTTATTACTTTCTTGTTTTTCTATTCTTTACTTGATAGTCGTCTGCAAAACCAGGCAATACATTTCAGAAATTAAAGTGGAAATGCAAGGATCACCAGCATGGAACCATACTGCACGAAAAATGAACCAGCCTTCCATTTCAATGTCAATTTGTCTCCAGAAGTGAAACACGCATTATACCCATCATTGCCAACCACAGTTACAAAATAGTGAAGCAATATTATTTCGGCAAATGGTTTACCATGGACAAAGTGATCCCCACGCGGTTTGCACTAAATGCCATTTGACGCGCACACCATCTAGCAAATGCGTACCAGAACCTTTGAACAGCGGTACAAGACAACAACAATCTGCACTTAACACCAACCGAGCTTGCACGGACGACACTTACACACAGCTTATTGCACGCATCTAGAGTGAAAAGAGGTAAAAGCGAATAGGAACAATCCCGGCGACATGCTTGTGGAAAACACCCAAATACATTCATCACAACAGCTAGGCGTACTTCTTGCATCTGTGTGACCTCGCAGAATGAACAACTTCACTCATTCCTGTGGTGCTCTGTCTAGTTCTGACTAGAATACTAGGCAGACTGATTTCTACCCTATGAAAACCTCACTTATACATACAGACAGCCAAGGCTCTGTGCTCTGCATTTGTTGAGATTGGGCCACAATGTGGCGCTGGGACACAGATAAGAAAATCTAAGCTTTCGTGCAAAATATCTTCGGCTCTATAGACTAGAAACAATTTCAACCACACCTTGAAGCACATGACGAGGCTTGTCGAAGGTCAAGCCCTGTTGCTGGTGGCGCAAGCTGCAAGGAATTAAAAGCTAAAAGGCACACCCAAAGCTAATATGCTGTTGACAGCATTTTTTGTTTTCGTTACTCAGTACGAAATGTCAGAGAAAGTCTCCATGTCTCAACCAAGCTCAAGGGCACTGATTTCTGTAGATAAACAGTTAAATATTACAAAACAGGAAAAATATCACCGAAATTGCTTCGTGTTGCATGTGATGAATTCAAAAAAGAAGTGCTCAACAAATTAGACTAGTCAAACCCAAAACCGAAAAACAAACAAACAAAACGGCAAACATACAGACAAACAAATAATCAAAAACAAATCTGCCACATTACTTTAGGCAGCAGACCGAGTATCAGCATCTAGTATAGATGCTTTCGTCTCACACTTCTCATTCTAAATTCAAGCGCCGAAGTTTTTAGCGACAAAGCGCCACTTCATTGGCTGGTTAGTGACTGTGCCTCCTTGAACAGCCCTGAACCAGGGACAAAAAGAAAATATATATCAGGGACTCTAGGTATCCCTGTGGAAATATGCAGAGGAAAATGTTTGGAATATGCATGGCGTGGACACAAAACTACAATAACAGGAAGAGAAATACTAAAAAACCTAGACCCGAGTTGTAGGACGCGAAGTATACAACCAACAGGAAGGAAAACAAGCAACAAGAAGCTAAACAGCCTCAGGATATCATTAGACAAACACCAAAAAAACTTTAACAGGCAAAGCCACTAGGCCTGATGACCTATGGCCTAACAGACAAACGCACAAGGTGACAAAAGGAGCGGCAAGGCAATGTGTACAGCTGGCATATTAAAAGAGGGAAGCTCCTCATGGAGTTGACTAGAATTCATCTAGTGAGGACTATCAATATGCTAGCACACGCAGGCTTGACACAGAACATTAAGAAAAGCTACAACACCATGCCGGTCTATCCAAAATTTGTCAACATGAGTATCGTTCAGCTGGCTACTGTTTTTGGTCAGCTTAAATGCAGCAGCTGCTTGCAGCTGGAATGCCAAGTTACATCTTCAGTGTAGACATTGCAGGACTACGGTTAAACATAAACAATCTCAGCTAATTATTTTCTTTGAGGATTTCAACTAAACACATGCTGGCACTTACCCACAAGAAATTTATGCTACAAATCAAACTGGAATGTTAATAGCGCTTTACTTTTATTTCGTGCTGTGTCAGTGGAAAATTCTCCTTGAACACATTCCCATAGCTGATGGAACCATGCTCTCAAAACTGATGGTCCAGGCCATATGCTCAACTGTACAGATTAAAGACCACAGATATAAAGCAGAAATTGCGAATAACTAGAAAGGTTTGCAAAACCAAGTCAAAGAAGCCCTATAAGCAACTGAAGAGAATTAGTGCTCTGACATTAGAAAACTTCTGCTGCTCAAACGAGGCTAAAAGATTGCAACTTATGTCGAGCATCTGCTACAGCTAGTATGCTACACTGAAAAGCTCTGCATTGCGTGCCACTTTCAAGCTGAGATTAAAACAGTGCTGCCATTGTGTGCAGGTCGAAGGAGCGACCGGCAGGGCTGCTACATTCACAACCTGAGTCCCATCAACAAGTGAAAAATGGAGGCCTCACAGAGAACCCATGCGATGCACTGGTCGTGGCATCATTCTTTTGGCAATCAACTCACTCCCAAGCCCACAGAGTGAAGATTCCACAGCAAAATTCACTTCCACCGTCCATGCGGCGTGCAGAAGCTAAAAGCACTGCGTTTAAATTTCATTTTCCAGTTTCTTTGTCATAAAAGTAAAAAAAGAAAAAAGACAAGAAATCTGCATGGTTCCCAAAACACACCCACAACCAAGCCAAGCATGCAGTGTTCCACTGCACCAAACAAACAAACAAACAAACAAAGAAAAAGAAAAACAATATCTTAAATAGCAAAGGGTAGCCTGCTAGTCACAGTTAACACTAACCTAGCAGTTGGGCTTCCCAATACAGTCAAAAACAAGGTAGCTCAACCAATAAAGTGGTTGCTGTCACAAACAAGGGCCACACAGAGTGTTCTGTCTTCGTAAGCTTTTCGGCAGACTCAACAGCCTGCCTTCACTTGTGTCAAAAAAAGAAACAACAAAAGGTAAACTTCAAACATTGGGCCTCTAGCAGAGCACTCCCGTGCTCACGCGCAATCACGCAGCAGTCCCGCAAGCTCACATACAAACTTGCTCACATAGAGAGGCACACTCGAATAAATGCTTCCTGCTCGAGTGCCTACAAGATGCCCAGGTGTACTGTGCACCAATGAAAACTGCAAATGCTTTTGCCCACCAAAGAGAGAAAGGTTCTTCCTTTTTTTTTTTTTTGCTAAGCTTGGAAGCTGGCTCACATATGCCTTTGGTTGCCAGCAGCCACGAATTTAGGACAATTTGACAGTGCACCTTGTACAGACATAAAAAAAAAATGGTAACACAAAGTGCTTTGACAGAGTGACAAAGTGTTAGCCAATGCTGACCACAGCTGTCCAAGCACTCATCGACCAACAAATACAAGTCGAGTAATTATGACAGTGGCAAAAGTTCTATTGAAAGGAAACCAAACTTCCTTTTTAACTTTTTTACTTTTGGCAATATTATTATTAGCAGTATTATTGTATTAGTGCTGGAATTAAACGACAGGCATATTGTAGGTACTGAGCACATAACTTGATGGGGGAAAGCAGCAGCTGCATGAGTCAATGGAAGAATTCATTTCATCAGCGAGATATGCTGCACCACATCACACTAACTGCATTACTGAGCTCGCTGAATGGCATCATGTGTTTTTAAAGTAGCCAGCACCTCTCTACATTCACTTAAAGAGCAGCAGTTCTGGCCAGTATTGCCTTTACCAGTCCAGAAGAAATGCATGTCAACTTTTGACTGGTACAGCCAATAGTAGCAACAGCAGTCCGCAGTGTTGGCAGAGAACAATGGGCGAGTGCAAGAAGTCTCGCAACACAGTCAACCGTCTGCTCACACCCTTTAGTGCTTTAGAGCCTATTGCTTTCCTGGCAACGTGCTTAGCTTCGCTATTAAATTTTGCCAATGTTCAAACAGTAACAAGTGCCCAAAAAATGAGGCACATATAGCAAAGAGCAGTGGAAATTTCTAAGTACAGAATCGTCAAACAAGATTACCTTAACAGTCTTTGAATACACTGCTAGCCTGTTTAGAGTGTACCAAATTGCTTCTTTTTTTTTCTTTTTGTATTACGCATGCTAAGGCCTAAGGTGACCATTACATGCCTTTCGGAAGACTTCGTTTTGGCTTGTGGGCACGCACGAGTGTGCTGTAATTTACAGAAACAAGCACTGCTTTTCTGCCTTAAGCGTACGCTTCTCCTGATCGTGCCAACATTTGCCTTCGGGCTCGCTTGCATCCAACCTTTGGTTACCTTGCAAACAAGCCTGCCAGGTTTGTTCAAATCTTTCTTCCATTCACTCTAACCGTGGTGTGCACTACCCCCCCCCCTTCCCCCCCGGGATACCACAAGAAAACCGGCTACACCTTGACAAACAACACCTGACACAACTGCAACAGCACCAACAGCGGCCTCTTCCACGTGATGGAAGGAGGAAAGACAAAGTAGGCAAGCCGACTAGGTGGAAGAGGAAGGAATGGTCGCAGGCAGTGGTGTCGGATTTGGGGGAACGAGCAGCGTAGTGATAAGGGCGCACCACAGGGCTGTGCGGGCACGGCGTGATGCCTGGCTCAGCTGTCGGATGCTGTGTGCCAGGGCAAGCACATCTGCGTCCAGTCAAAGCAAATTTAGAGATTGACAAGTGAGACTAAGCAACAAAATCAATAAAGATTCAGTGAACCTTGGCATCGAACAGTGCAACTTGAGACAACGATGGGCATGCACAAAATGCTGACTTCCAACTACTATAGGATTATTGCTGTGATAGCTGTTAAGGCAAACACACCTAGTCGTTTTGGTGTCTGCCAATGATCTTTGCAGGAATCCTCAAGTGCTTCATGATAATATACAGAAGAAAAAATAAAGAAAGCCACCGTGCCCAGTAAGTATTCTATCTCCAGACTCACAATGTGCTGGTCAAACATTTCAAACCTCAGCCATTCCTGAACCAAATGGAAGTAGAAATGTGTCCAAAGTAGAAAACTAATGTAGAAAAGGCACAAAGCTCCTAAACAAAGTGCAAATCTGATCTGCAACTGATTTTATAGCAAGAAAAATGGGCAAGTGTATATAATGTGTTGCACAATGGCGGTCAGTTTTGCAAAGTCAGCTTTTCCGCATGGCTTTTAAAGTCAGCTTCACTGCAATATATTTGTATTAAGCAGAAAAGCCAGTGAACAGCAAGAAGGTCGTTTTGTTTTTGTATTCGATCATACCCCACCAGTAATTCCTGGCCCAATTTTCCTAAAAAAGAAAAAAAAAAGGCACATGTTAGGATTGGGTGAGTGCTATACTCAGACATTGTGAGCTGCAGTTACAGCTCGAAAAATCTTTCTAGGACAGGCCGAAAATAGTTTCTGACAGAAGGTGATGTGTGTTCAACGCATTCATTGTCCCCCGAGCTCCACCCAGACGGATGCTGCCACTAAAGGGGTTGCTACATATCAGGGTCACCATAGGTGCCAGGCAAGTGTGTGCCGACGGTTTGAACGATCTGGCGAAGGCCAATTTTATGAAATAACGAAAGTATGAACCCATAGAAATGCATGGGCGCCGGCCGGGACGAACTAAATGAAAGTCAAATTAATTGGAGTTGAATGAACAGAAATCTAGTGCCTGTGCCATGGGGGTTATAAGAGGTGTGCCTGGTGTAGTATGCTAACCGTCTTGCCCATTTGCCTTCTTGTGCACAGTAGGTCTGTCAAATCTGCGGAGACGATTCTAGCCCGTCATGCACATGCCATGTATGCACCACTGACACTGTGAAAGCATGACGGTGGTGGAAACCCACCTCAAGCGTCTGTATACAGTTAAACCTCGATATAACAAAGTCGGTAAAATCTGCAATTTGCTTCGTTAAATCGAAATTTCGTTCTATTGAAATTTGATCTTTTATGAAAATAAGTGCAGTCGCTGATAAATTTTTCTTACACCGGAAAGGGGCTGCAGAATTTTCCAAATTGTCAGGCAATCAAAGAAAGCTAATTTCCATGAGAAAACTATTCATTTTAATAAATTTAGGAGTCAGCGACGAATGATACGGTTTCAATGCCACATATGTCGACAATATCTTCTCGCCGCTACGAATTAAGTGAAGCCAGCCAAGCTTTCATGTGCACTCCGCTTCCGCGCCTGATAACGTAACCCGCACTAGGATGACGCTATCGGAAAAAGCGCCAGCAGCGGGGAGCGAATGCTTCGTCTGCCTCTCGCTCCAACGGGCCACTGAAACTCGAAATTATGCAAGCTCCAATACTAAATGTGCGGTAAGACAGCCTACATGGTGCCACACGGCCTCGGGACGCCCACTCTTGGCATATGCGGCGGATTACCTTTAAAGCAGGGTGCATGGCTGCATATGCGCTCAGCAGCGCTTACAGCTATGCGCAGCCACAGCTGAGACACACGCCAACACACCCCCGGCCCCATCACGCACGAGCGAGCTCCACCTCCTTCTTTCCTTTTGCTCATGTGGGGAGGCGGCTCATGAAACTACGATCTTTCTTCTCTCACCTTTGCAAACTTTCACTTGCACCTAAAGTACACAGCGCGCGGAGCGCGATAGTATCTTATCGCACTTGGACTCTATATGGAACATGATGTAGCTACACTTCGGGGTCGCTCTTATGGTGCTGCACGTGATTTGAGAGGCGCGTTGTAACTGAATCACTCCACCATTCGCATCCGCGGAAGTTTCCATTTATTGTCTTGACATTCCTTTGCGGCGGCAGTGTAATTTCATTATACTGAAATAGCACACAAACACACTTCATTATATTAAGGTTCTAAATACACGGTGTTCTATGGACATGACATTATGAAAAGTTAAATACTTCGTTATATCAAGAATTTCACTATATTGAAGTTTTTTATATCGAGGTTTCACTGTATTTGCTATCGTAACGATAACCAATCTGTGTCATCATTTGGCTTTCTTTATAAATCACGTGCCCCCCAAATTTTTCTCGTCAGGCATACCTACAATCAAAGTGAACTGCCATGATGCAGACTCACCAGCATCTTCTTGGAGGCGGGCAGGCGGGTTAAGTAGCTGGCGGTGATGTCGGTGCGCCTGATGTATCATCTCGTCACGCCTACAAGTCTGTACACCTCGCAGGGCCTCTAGCCAGTGCTCCATGCTGGCATGTACATCAGGGTGGACTTCTGCGCCTCGCAACTGCTCCATCTTGGCCACCAGAGTCAGCACCTGTGCATGTGTGATGTGGAAGAGCGTCCTCTACCATATGAGGCTTGCTTGTGTCAAGTAATGCAACAGCTTATATGAAATGCATATGCAGTAGACTTGTAATAAAATAGACTGCAATGAAAATTCACTTTGCCTAAATTGGTAATAAATGAGCAGTGTATATACTACAGAAACAATTTTGGCAGAGCTTGTAGTTTAATAGAGTCAAATTGCGGATTTGTGCAAGTTAGTTATGTATTGCGAAATGGTTTTTACGCTAGCAGATACAGATTTAGAAAGGAGCTACAGGACGCATAAAGGTCTACTTACACTCCGAGTTTATTTACAAGTTTAATTTTCTTATTAGCAGCCTATTAGCAGCATCTTAGCAAACAATGTGTGCACCTTGTGGTAAGCAAATTGCCTCCAAGATTTCTCTGCGTGCTGCGAGCAACCATGGGTGGTGCCTAACCTCAGAGGTCATGCTGAAGAGTCCCGTGTTTCGAGTATTGTGCCACTTTCAGTGAGCAGTAAAGGTGGCGTCTTTTTTTTTTTCCAGTTTTGGGATAAAAAATGTCAACCTTTGCAAACTTTCTGTGGGACATCCACTTGCGTTTTAAATGTAACTTTTTCCACTGAGGCCCTGCTCTATTGGGGGTGAGCTCCATCACTGGAAAAGCTGGCGCTGCCATCGGTGTGACAAGGAATGAGAGATCACATGGACACAGTGGCTGCGTCATCTCCTTCAGAAGCACCGAAGCAAGCTGAAAACGAAAGTTTAAAATCCCACCTGCACTGCGGTTCTGATTAATTAAGTGGAGAGGTTTTCCCGCTTTGGGTGCCTACTTGGCAACACTTGAAAGCACTATAATAGGTAGTGGCTGCCTTTGAGGGCGTCCAATGTGTAGGCTACTGCTTGGTGCCGCAGTACATGCCAGAAGTACTCAACGAAGCCTGGTGTCAGCCTTCACACATACCCGTACGACAAGAAGCTGCGTGAAGCTTGTATCACGAAATTTAGAACCGGCAAGCGGCTACAACTCAGGTGTGCAGCGAGCACTTCCACAAGGAAGATTTTTTGCTACGGCGTTGGGGCTGCAATGCTCAGTGAGTAGCAGAAAGCGTGCATTGAGAAGCAAGCTCACGTGCGCTGCCTAGCTAATGTCATGAAACTTTGATCTATGAACTTGCTGATGCTAGACAGCGGCAAGTTCACTGGAACGGTAAAGGAACAGTAAGGGAACGGTAAGGGAACGGTAAGAAGCACATTAAACAAAGGTATGGCATATGCTCATGTTTGTGTTAGCACCAAGAGGAAAATTGCTCACTGAGAAGACCGACAAACGTACAGTGCAATGCAATTTGAGAAATGATGATATTGAAACGTCCAAGAACTTAGAAGACAAAAAAAAAAAAAAGACTGAATCGTCGTGACGGCACATCACAAGTCGCCGTAGGCATCGAAGTCCCTTTATAATGAAATTATTTTTTAGCAGCTCTGATAATCCACGCAACAATGGCTGCTTGTGCGCTGTCAAATGATCAAATGCTGCGGCCTAAACCTCAGGGCATGAAGCACAACACTGTGCGTGGACATGCATGTAGACGCGCAGTCGGTTGCTACGAACCCGTGTGATTGCTGCTTTGAGGCTTCATTCTTTTATCTGTGCTGTCTTATTTCGCAACAACGAAATTTCCACGAAAGCAAATTTTTTTCGTTTCCCCACTGATTTCGTTTTTGCGAGGTATGCCTGATGTGGTTATACAGACAGCCCACTATAAGAACATATTTTACATAGTTTGGTCTCAGCGATTGCCTACCTTTCATGCAAGAAGACGGTTTGGGGGACTCCATCGAGGCAACCACGCGCAGTGGGCGATCACTGTATGTATTTGATAAAGAGATAACGTCTGGAAATCATTCTGTGCTTTCTGTTTGCCTAATATTATTATTATGACAGTAAAAAACTTCCCTCGTTTCGAGAGTACTTACAGAAATGTCCAGGAGGGCGCCCGAGTGGTGTTTTTATTAAACGGCGAGAGTCAAACTTATGAGGAGTGCACCATAGTATCCCTCATACTACACAAGCGAGGTGCTACCGACAGATGGCGACTCTATAAGTCCTTGCCCTCAGTACCTACACAATATGAAACTGGTATTTATTGCACGACCCAAACGTTTCTTGCAAATGGCCTTTAAGATTAACACAACTAAATAGAATTTTCTGATATGAAGGACAATATAGTATGAATATCTGTTTGGTTTGCCACAGACCCAGTGCAATAATAATTAAAAAATATGTTTAACACAAACTGCTAACTCAATGAAGCTGAACTTCTGCAGCCACTATCGTCTGCTGCTTGCATCAGCAAGAGGCCCCAGCTAGGCAGCCTAAGAGGCTCCACTATCTATGCGAGGAGCACATGCTGCTTCTGTGGACATAAGACATCCACGTCGGCATTGACAATGATGTGGCAACCTGCGTGGCTGACACCACAGAAACTATAATTGAGGTGGTCCTTGAGGTGCCATTGCAGGCTGATAATTAAGGTGCGGACTTGCCAGCTTGGCTTCACTTTATCACAGCTGGCAAGCTAATGTGCTGATCCCGTATGTTCACACTAATCATACAGTTGCGCATTATAGCAACAGTGGAGGGTGCCGTGAATGTAACCCAATGTTGTATCCACGCCCCGTATCAGCACGGTAAGCTACCAGTCAGCCATCATGCTTGTGCTTCGTATGCAGGTAACTGATTGCTAAATTTATTATTGCCAATGTCAGTGTCTACACACACCTATAACAAATATTGCATATAACAAAGCTATAGTATTTAAGTTGGAAGCGATTTTATTGTAACGATGCTTGACTGTGCTCCATTAAGTGCAGCCATATTTTTCTTACGAGAATTCTGTTCAGCAGCTTAAAGAGGTCCTTGAACCACCCCTCGGGCTTGGTGAAAAAACGCCGTCTGTGGATAGCTTACGCTGCTGTGAACATTTCAACTAAATTTTGCAATCGTGTGCAGCGTGTGGAGCTCACAAGCGGAGTGTGAAGTCGCGTTTTTCTCAAACACCCCTTTTTGAACAGAAGCCTACTCCTGAATCTTTTAGGGCACCACATTTTGTCAGATAGCATATCCCATACGTAGCTGCTATTGGCCAATAGCTAACATCAATCAAGAAGCTTGTTTGGACCAGTGCACTTCTTCGTACTGTTACTGTGTATATTTATGGACGCAGTTCAATAAACAGGCTGAATTAAGGGAAAATCTGTGCTCAAATTTCGGTAAGAATTACGTATTTCCGGAAGAAGCAGAGTATCGTCGGCTCATGCTCGGCTGCGGCCGCCCGTGCAGGAAGTAAGCTTTGGCCATCCTGCTTATCGGTGTTGTAACCTAATTTCAACTGGTTTTCAACACCCAACTAGCCTCGAAGCACGCAAAACTGAAAGTCAGAACACACACATGCTACCCAGCGTGCACTCACTCCTGGCCACTCCTGCCTAGACGCCTTGGCTGACTTTGCTTCGTACCAAGGCTTCATGCTGACCTACTGACAGCGCACAGGTTGGATGTGGCTACTATCGGCCGGTCAAGCTGGTGCAGGACAAAGCTGGTCCGCACCACGTGGCACAGCCAGATGGGAGCACGTGAGCGCGAGCGTGCGCTTCAGCCTCGTCGTGCACAAAGCAAATGCTGCAGTTGCATGCACGTAGATGCCACAGCCAATGCGGGGTGCTGCGATGAGTCCGCTCACCGGCGCACTGCAGCTCACTAAAAACAACCGCATCTTGCGCATGATAGGCACCAAAATCGGGAATAGTGGTGCCTACATGAACATCCAAATTCAAATTTGAACTGCCACGATGACATTCAGTAGCAGGAACATTGTGGGCACGCCCTGCTCCGCTGTAGCCTTCACAGTGCAAGGCATTTAAGAAAGAGCGGGAGCACCGCGAAGGGGATCATAGGCGACCTTTAAATGCCAATAACTCAGCTTCTGCTGAATTCACTAAAGCACTTTTAGCAGCAAAGTATTTCTGAAATAGTCTATTTTAATTTCAAATGCATTTCTCCACTTTTCAAAAATGTCATTCAGGGCACCTCTAAGTTAAAAAAGGCTGTTGCAAGAAGTGGATGGCAAAGTTGGGCTTACCTTAGCATGTTCTCGAAGCTGGTCGACAATAAGGCGATCCACACGAGATGGATTCGGGGGAAGCCTCGGTACGGGGATGTTGTTGGCACTAGACACACGCTTTCCAGGATTTTGCCGGGCCAGCTCCGCTTCCGTCTGGATAACAAAGTCAGGTGCCAAAAAAGCAAACTATGAAGTTGCATGACATATGACCTTTGTTAGGTGTCCCAGAAGGTGCCCTGTAACACTCTCTGACAAAGTTGCAGGGCAGTGATTGCAGATATAGGATTAAAAAAAAAAAAGAAAGGCATTATTTGTGTATGGGCGGCTGCATCTTCATGACTTTATATATGTCTTTAATTAGAAGTGATTGATAGTAGTTGAATAATACATGTCTCTGGAGGCAGCATTTCAATAAGGGAATTAGGTTTTGCAGGGTTTTTGTCCTCTTCAGTTGTTGCCCTGATGAAGACAATTGTCCCCTTTTCGAAACAGGTCCAAATATCCTCTGCTCAACCATTAATGATGATTGCTTCTAATTAAAAAAATGAAGTTTTGGTGTTTTACGTGCCATAACCACAGTCTGATTATGAGACACTCCATAGTGGGGAACTCCAGATTAATTGTGACCACCTGGGGTTCTTTCACATGCACCTAAATCTAAGTACACGACTGTTTTTTGCATTTCGCTTCCGTCGAAATGTGGCCGCCACAGTCGGGATTGAACCAGCGACCTTGAGCTTAGTAGCTCAATACCATAGCCACTAGGCTACCTAAGCGGGTTCACTTCTAATTGAAGGCATCATTGAGACACAACATATTACTCAAGCATAGGATAAGGCAATATAGAAACTGTGGTGCCTAGGTTTGGCTGCCTCTTACTTCAGCCCCAGCCATCTTAATAGATTGAGAAACCCTGCAGCCCCATGTACAGCAATTTCACTGCTCACTTTCTTGCGCTCCTTCTCGAGGCTGTGAAACTGGTCATAGCACATCTCCAGATGCAGGTGTAGCTCGTTGGAAGGGCCGCTGCGCCTGCACCAGCAGCAAACAATGGCTTTTCAGTCCCAGTCACATGACCAGTCCCAGTCGAAGCAGTTCCAGATTGTGCTACTTCAAGATGACACTTTTCTATCAATGCTGAGTAGTATATCCCCTTGAGATTCCAACCGGGAGGGCCGGTTTTTTCTTGCAGTCATTAAAAAACTATGCGCAACAAAATGCGGAAGAAGTATTGAAATGACATTTTCAGCTTGTCAGTTCTTCACCTTAAACAAAGGGCCAAGCCTTCTAAACCCCAGAAAAGAGATGCTGGAAACCGTCAGAGCGTCCTGAATAATTTGGCATAATATTTTTTTCCAGAAACCAGTTTCAGTTTCGGTATACAGAAGGTGAATGTGTCGTGGTTTCAAGATACGCTGACTGGCTCCATCCCTCGGAATGCTTGCAGCATTCTTGCTTACATTATTTTGTGAGCAATGTCTTCATACCTAGCCTTAATGCTCCTTGATAGTATCAGCAAATATTGCTCTGTGTCATGACATCTTGGTAATGTCAATGACACCAGGAATGACGTTTCTAAATCAACTTTAGTATAAAATCAAAACACGTTATAAGCATTCCCCAACTTTCATTTGCTAAATGTAATCATTTCTACATGCGAGAGCATGCAGTAAATTTTTAAAAATCTTGAAAAGTGCTTCTTTAAGTTGTAAGTTCTCGCCATTTTTAATCTATAGAAACAGCAAAGCAACAGGATCTAAAATTTCACGCAGTATTAGTAATAAATAAACTTCATTGCATACAGTCATCATTATCATCAACATCATCCAATTCAAGAGATTTCATCTGACATCGTCAATGGCTGCAGAACTTGCCACCATCAGTGCTGTTTTGGAGTTCATTGTTTAGGAATAATCACAGTTATAGTCAATCTTCTATGATGGGACCCTAATGCAGCTCTCTAGCGTCTTTAGTCACCATTTCATGATGAACCTAATTAACAGCTAGTTGCAGGCATCTGACGCTTGTTATGTCGGATGCCTGCAATAATCCATAATAATACCCAGCAAAAAAGGTCTGGTAAATCCTAATAATAATAATAATCCATAATAATGCAGCGAAAAAGGTCTGGTAAATCCTAAGTCCATTCTATCCAAAATTAGGGTCGGGATATGTTGTGAAATGGTGAAACTTCAGATATGCCACAGTCTAACCTGAAGGCAAACGCAAAAGAGATAAGATCAAAATTAAAATAAATAACATTACGCGATAATCGTACAACCACACGGCCCAGCATCTTCCTCTCCGCCGTTTTCCGGATGCTGGTTGCTGACAAATGGCAGTCTTTCCATACTAGAGCACATATAAGTTTACAAAACAGCAAGAATAATGGTAGGCACAAAGGTGGGTAGAGTCGACCAGCCAGCGCTACAGTGCCGACTGCCTGGCCCAAGCGCACCGCCGCCACTGATGCCACAAACGACAGCTACAGTTTGTCCTTAACACAAAACAGTGGCCGGTCGTGTAAACCAACTTAAATCTAGTGCATTTGTTCCTTAAGAAAAAGCGTATTTCTGCAAACTCTGCAAGCGGCCGGAAATAGTTGTGTGCAGTGCACTGGCACCAGTGCAACCCGTGCACTAGTTGCGTGCAGTGCATTGCCACACACACACGTGTCACTGCAGCAAAGTGCATTGTATTCACACCACGCAGACAAAATTTGCCCAAATATCTGTCTGTCGTAGCCAAAGGTTCATTATAGCTGGATCCTCTAAAAGTGGAATCGGATGCATTGATAATATGGGCAGACCAAACAAAGTGAGAAGAGTAGTCTGTTATTTCCGAAAGTATGTTGCATGCAGATCCGTTGTAATGGCCGTTGACTGTACTACTGTCGAGAGCAGATACAGCCACAAGGCTTTGCTTGCTCACCCGTTAGCCTACACTGGCACAGTGGAGCTCAAACAAATTTACGAACCTGCGTGTTAGCAGCTTGATTCCAAACATTCAACTCCATCTTCCCCCAGGAACACAAGAAAATGACGAAACACTTCTGTGCCGCTTGTAGCTCGGCATAGCATTGAAGAATGCCTATTCATTTTGTAATGGAATGGCTGACAGTCCTGCTTGTGACAACTGTGGCTAACCCCCGTATTTAGATATGCATCTTAACTTGAAGCTCATGCTTGACTTGGTTTAAATGACGCCTGTCATCAACGCGCCAAAGTAAATGCAATTAGCGTCTTAGGCACGTTCACGCCAGGCGTCACTGAGATCAAGTCAAGCGTGGGCTTGAACTTAAGATGCATTTCTGAATGCGGGGATAAGAGCGAACTATCAGGCATCTACCCTGTGACTGCCCTCATTACAGTGTAACTAGAAAAGAAGTGTCAACTGCACCTTGACAGAGGACAGAATCTTTGGACATTCGTGTTGATTGTGTTTAACACAGAAGTCTTTAAATGCATTGCTCCACAACTCAAGGACATGCGGACTGTGTGACAGACTCAAATAGTTGTAGCACATTGGATAGAGTTTGTGTGCACATCTTTCTATATCTCTCGTTTTTTAATCTCGCATTACCTTTCATTCCCTGGAACCCTTTCCCCAGCAAGGATAGCCAGCTGGTATTTACAATGGCTAACCTCCTTGTCCTTCCCCATCCCTTTCCTCTTCCTTCCTTCATGTCACTTTTCCTCGCTTTAGGCAAAATTGGTAAGACTTTGGTTTACACTAGGGGTGTGCGAATCCCGAATATTACATTTCTAATAGAATATCAAATTGAATCAAGAAAAAAAAAAAACAAGTGAATATAGAATCGAATTTTTCCTAAAATTTTTCACAAAAATTTAATGCTTACTCATTTTGGGCAAGAAAATATGGTGCTGCACATGCTCGGGAGTCTCCAAGCATTGCACAGCAAGAATGCAGCAAGTTATCAGCAACACGCCGAAATAGATACAGTCAACTCTCGTGACAACAGATCCTGATAATCTGATAAAAAACGTCCGTTTTAACCGAAGTCTGTAATTTCTGAAACACCTCACTTCTGATACTTTTGTCACGATGTCTAACAAGTTTATTGCAAAGAGTGAGTGACAAACGTCTGAAGTAAAAAACAAACAAAAAAGTCGCAGTTTCGCCCAAAAGGCGAAGCATCGATCGCGACAGCAAATTAAGCAAGATAAGCATGGCAGCAGCAGGGAGCGAATTGACCTTTGTGCTGTTTCTCGCTTAAACGCAAGCTGAACGTCGAAAGCACAGCGCATATGAAGCTACCGGCACCAGACGCACTTTGTACACATCGCAGATCACTGTCACGATACGGTGCCCGTGTGGGCAAACACTTTGCCTACATCGCAGATCGCTTTCAAGATACGGCGGCCACGCTATAAGCAGCAGCTGCTTGAGTCAGGACAGAAACGGTCCTCAGACGGCACATTTCCGCCCTGCCTTCCTCCATAGTGCGCTCAATATTGGGCCGCGATCGTCGGCTGACTCTTGCAAGTCAGTTGGCAGCCCGTGTCGACACAGCAAAAGTATGTTTCACATGCCCAATTTTGAAAAAAAAATTACTGCTAATTTCGTCCGCTGTAGCCGATAGTCTGTTGCAGCGCGGTCCATTAAAAGCAAACTTCGCTGCATTATTAAAACAAGTAGAACAAACTAAGGCGGAAATATGGTCCAATTTATCTTAAAGTTGTTGTACACGAGTCCATTGTAATGAGTGTAGACTGTATATGCATTATGGTCTACTTTTACTAAAGGGAAAACCGAATTAGTATGCCAGCACTAATTACAGCTCAGTTATAGTATATGAAGGTCTGTAAAGTATTTTTTTATCTATACAATTTCTGCTGAATAATATCAAATGCATAGTTTCTTATGAAACTAACAAATTAGTGCCATTCTGTTGTACAGAATACTAATGAGGTTCTCAATCTAATAGTAGACCTGTGTTCTGCAGCAATCTTTTATTTATTGCATAGCAAGTTTTGCTTTCCAGTTTTTCTCCAAAATGCAGAATGGCTATTCCAACTTTACAGCAGCTGGGTTCGGCCAATCTGTTCGAGAGACGACGAAAGGACCGCGCATCACGTGACTCTTGTAGTCGGTGCCGACAGTAAAGAGCAGGCACTGCACACACGCCGTTTCATTGTAAAGTTCGGCGTGATTTGCCACCGGTCAAAGATTCAAAAATCTGAAAGGTCACGGCAAGTTTGCGCTTTGCTTACAAGCCCCCCTCTCCTCTCTCCCGCACTCGTTTATTCTCTGTCCCCGTCAACGCATGTAACCGGGTCATGACACGTTTGCGCCTGCCCTGTAAATCCAAAGCTGGTCTTGTGACGATCAAGTTGCTCGAAGGCACACACACACACACACATACAAAAAAGAAAAAAAAAGAGAGAGAGAGAGAGAGAAATATCGATGTGTGTATGCGAATGGTATCAGTAACAAGACCGCCGTTCCGCGTGCTGCAAAGATGGTGGCCGTGAAAAACTGTTGCCATTCCGTGCACTCACTTTCGTTTGCGAGGCGGTTTGTCAGCTTTCCAAGTGTCGCGCAGCTGCTTCGAATATATCTGCATCGATTCGGTACTAAACTGTAACTTTAGTTGACGACACTTGATGCAGAAGTGCCGATTAGGCCTCATGGTCAAGGTCGTGACGAAAATTTGCCGCTGATCGATGTGGTAACAGTCCGCAAGCTATCACAGAATGCTTGCCGCTAGCATGTTTATAGAGGTGGCTCATCATGTGATCGGCCCCAAGGTCGCACGTGCGGGTTAGATGGACAGCTGTTCAAATGGCATCAAATTCATCGCCGTGTGTCCAACTTGATCTACTAGTCTTTGCACTTTACAAAACATGCGCTGCTTTTCTTGCTGTTCCCTTTTTCCATGTCCCGTTATCATTTTGATCGGTCCTGTCAACCCGGATGAACTTTGTACCACTAGAGGACGGCACGGCGCCGTTCTGCGAGTTGCGGCATTAAGAGGAGGCTTTAGCTCGTGTGCTCCTATCTAAATAGATGTAAAAGGAGAATTCGTTTTTCTCAGCAACAACTGCACCTAATTTGACAAGGTTTGTCGCATTTAAAAGAAAAGCTTAAAATCTAGTGAATGTTGGTTTCGAAATTTTTATTTAAGTTGTCAACTATATTATAAAAAAGGGCAAAAATCGAAAATTTTCAGAAAATGAAACTATCAAGTTTACAACTCTGCAACTCAGCAATGAAAAATAAGAAAATGCTGTGAATTTCATCTAATAGTACATCTAAAACGGACAAATTGATATGTCACACATGAATCTCAAAAAATTTTGTAATATGGAAATACAGCTTTTGCAATACCCTTGTACACAATGTAATGAATTCACGTAAGATATAAATTGGCATATCGAATTCGCCCACTTTGACCTAATTGATGCTGTTTACAGGACTGCGATATGTTCTCTTGATACCGAGTTATTTCTTTGCAAGCTTGGTGCTTCTACATTCTTTTATTTCGTATTTTTGAAAATTTGTGCAACAAAATTGCAGTCCTAAATCGAAATTCAGCTATTAACAGTCACCAGAATTTAACTTTCTCACTGAAATACAACAAATTTCATTAAAATCGCCTCAGTGGCTATCTCAGAAAAGCGTTTCTGCATTTTATATGTATTTTAATAGGCCGCATCGGAGTTGAGTTCGAGCTAAAGCTTCCTCTTAAGGCACTGCGTGTGCGATCCCTGCATCGGGTCGACATTGGGGAGCGGCCACGGTGACTAAGGCTGCTACCATGTGAGCCGGGGCAGCCTGTCCACGGTGCCCTCCAATGCTCCTTTTGTGTCAACAACGAAGTGAAACGCTTGCTTGGGAGGCATCGAGTATAAGGGGCCCAGAGCCACACGTGACGTGTGGTATACTGCACAGACCTCTACACCGAATACATTGAATATTCGGAAAATCGAATAGTGGATATTCGATATTCACACACCCCTAGCTTACGCCCTTAGATTAGGACCTAAATCCTTGGCGATCAAATATCCAACAGTGCAAATTTGCACTCTCGAATCATCGCTTGTAAGATATGTTCTACTTCATACTATCGGTGTTTCATTTGTCAGTGTACTGTACAATTTGCAGTGTTGGCAACCTAGCGAGAAAGTTGCTAAATTTAGCGAGTTTTTAATCATCTTTGTCGAGTCATTTGGTGACTTTCTAGGTGGCGTAAATAGTGAGGTAATATTCCACAAGAGATTATAGCCAAGTTCTATGCCTCACTCCCATTCTACTCTGAGGGAAATGTATGTACCATCATTTGTTGCTACTTCTGAAGATACACCAAAGAGTCTATTAATGATCCATCTGGGTGCATCAAAGCTGTTCTTTCAGGTTAACGGCATGACAGATGATCCTATTAAAAAATATTTTGCTTCCCTTTTCACATTCCGACTGTAGACAAGAGAGAAAAATTCTGAGCAGGTCATAATCATCATAATCATCATCCGTTTTTGCTAAAAATGGAGAGTTTTGGGCCATGACCAGGAAAAATTCTCCAAAAAGGTTACTAACACTGACAACGTGGTAGATACAACCATAGAGTTCCCTAAAAGAATTCCTAGAGGGAACTCTGGTGCTAGAACATGTCTATGGGAGCTGCAAGTATGATAATTCAGCATGCATGGGAATGATGGTTAGTACTACATGAATTTACCTAAACTTCATCCTTCTGGCTCTAAATGGCTCTGTGACATTAGAGGTTGATTGCTTTCAAAGAAATACTGCATTATAAATGCAATAATTCACTATGACTATCCATGTGTGCAGAGACTTCGGGCCTTGGTGCATTAAAAAAATTTGACTCTGTGGAAAATTTGAGAAATAAAGCGCAAATAAGTAAAGTCACGAGAATGCATGAAGCCACAATCACACCCAATATCATTCCCATGGTAAGTGAACCACTGCTGTGCGATTTCCCTCCAGTTGGTAACATTTGTTTGAAGCTCTACGGGCACAATCTGGTGGTATGTGAAGTTTATAAACTCCAGATGGAAGTCCTCACCGTAGTAGCCTGGGTCCGAAGCAGCCGGCCTGCTGTGCAGCAGCGACGGCTGCCGCGGCAGGCAGGGTCGTCAGCAGGCGCCCCCTAGAGGCAGTCAGTTGTTCCCAGGCAGCCATGTTGTTGTTTCCACAAGGCCATCCCAACGAGGAGGGATGCTCGGCGGGAGGCCAGCACGGTGGCGGTGGGTGGCGCGAGTGGTGTCGAGCCGCTCCACTCGTGCTGCTTAGGTTGCGTGGAAAGTTGTGATAGCTAGCTGGCACATCGGTGGGCCGCTCGGCACTTGGTGGCACCGACCAGCCAGTCCCTCCAACGCCTAGGCCATTGGTGAGGCCTGCTGGCTCATACGGGCCATTGCTGCCACTGCAGCTGTAGCCGTTCCACAAGCCACTGCCACCACTGCCGTTTGGCCGGAGTAGTCCTGGTGTGGGGCGAGCCCCGCAGCCAGGTGCCACGCTGCACACACCAAACAATTCGCTTTGATGGGACATCAGTTAGCATAGGCTGGCAGAGCACTTTTTCAAAACTGCAGCTGAACGAACATAGACGTAACAAATCACCGGCTATAGCACAGTAAATGTGAAATATTTATCCCCAATATCAGCACGAAACAAGCACAGTTAAACCTGATACAATGAAGTCAGTAAACTTAGCAATTTGCTTCATTATACCGAAATCTTTTTATATTGCAATTTGACCTTTAATGAAAATAAGTATAGTCGGCAATGGATTTTTGTTACGTGAAAGGGCCACAAAATTTCCTGAATAATTGGGGAATCAGGAAAAGCAAATGGGAATGAAAAATAAAAGTAATTTCGTTGAATTTGAGAATCGGCAACAAAACATACTGTTTCATGTTATCTGCCCATTGGCAATATGAAGTGGGACCAGCCATGCTTTCACATCCACTCTGGTCACGTGGCTGATACTATCCCTCGCAGTGGGAGGAATCAAGACGGTATCGTAAAAAGCGCCAGCAACGAGGAGCGAATGCTTCGTTTGCCTCTTGCTTCAACGTGTCCTAAAACTCGACATTGCGCAATCCCCGGTACTAAAAGCATGGGAAGACAGCGCACATGATGCTGCACCATCTTGGGGTACTCACTCTTTGCACACATGGCAGCTTCATTCTAAAACAGGGCGCGCTTGCTCTGTATGCCCTCAGCTGCACTGAGTGCCATGAGATGCTACGGCGACGCTAGAAAAGGAGATGCATGCCAGCCTGCCGCCCGTGTCGGCCCTCCCCCTCGCTCAAATGCATTACTGCGAGCTCGCTCCACCCCCCCATCCCCTTTCTATTCGCTCGCGTGGGATCATGGTGCAAATTGAACCACCATCCTTAGCTCACCCTTTAACGCACCCTTTGAGAGATGCATTCGCAAGCAGCCACTCGTAATTTGACCATCTGTGTCTGCGGCAGTTTCAGTTTCCATATATTGCCTCGGTATTCCTTCGCAGTGACAGTGAAATTTCGTTATACTGAAATCGTGCACAAACACACTTAGAAGGCTTGTTAGAGATTGTCATATACACACCCACAATTTTACTATGTTTTATTTGCATCCAGTTTACAGCATAACCGATTTTGCTAATATCGATTTCCACAGGGCTGGGAATCCACATTTTTTAAAATAAACACTACAGTCAACATTTTGAGTATACTTTATCAAAATTTAATATTCTTTTGCCTTCGAGTGTAGTATATTGTAAGTTTTAAGGGTTGACAGCTCTGGATGCGCCTTACCGAGAGTCAGTCGTAGCCGGCGGTGAGTAGCCAAACTGCTGCTCCCTGGCTGCAGCTGCCATGGCAGCCATGTGCTGCTGCAGGGTGGGGTAGCCTCCCGTGGCTAGCAGGTGTTGCAGAAGCTGCTGCCGTTGCCGCAACTCATGGACCGTGGCTGTTGTCAGGCCGCCGCAGCTTGCAGGGCCACCCCCAATTCCCCGTGGGCTCAGGTCGAGTGGCACATTGTGCTGCACGTCCAGCAACAGCAGGCAGCAGTAAGAGGAAGGGAAAATGAAAAGAACAACTTTTGCAGGTGCTGTAGCATTTCCAGAGTTGCGCACAATGCAAAGCTGCCTACATCTTGTGCAATCACCTGCAAGACCTACTTAATTCAGTACAATCTATTGTGAAGAGCTTAAAGAACTGCGCTCCAGTATGCTGTTGAATAATAATGTTTTGAAATGTAGCAGATTGCAATACGCGGCTGCTATTGTCCAATAGCTGACATCATTCAAGAAAGGTGTTTGGATCAGTATGCTTCTTGCTACTGTTACTCTGTATATTTATTGACACAGGCTAAAGTAAGTGAAAAAACTGTTTTCAAATTTCGGTAATGATTACACATTCCGAAAGAAGCCAACTATTGCCTGTTCACGATCAGTCATAGCTGCCCGTGTAGGAATAACACTTTGGCCACCGTGCTTATAGATGTCGTAGCCGTCAGGTCTAGCTAATTTTGACTAGTTTTGAACACTCAACTAGCCTCGAACCACGCGAAACTTAAGGTCAGACCACACGCATGCTTGCCAGTGCACGCTCACTCCTGGCTGCTCCTGGCTAGATGCCTTGGTAGACTTCACTTCATATTGATCTATTGATAGTGCTTCAAAATGCGCAAGTTGGATGCGGCTGCTATTCGTCAGTCACACTGGTGCAGAACAAAGCCAGTACGCACCACATAGCAATGCTAGACTGGAGCATATGAGTACAAGAGTGCACACAAGCCCCGTCATGCACACAGCAAATGCTGCACTGCACTGGTGCATGTATGTATATATGATTTATCTATACTTTGTCGCATTGCCGTTAAGATTGTGAATTATAACAAGCATGGATTCCAACTAGCGTTGAGCTAGGGATTCAGATGTCCTGTACAACATTTCCTGTGTACTTTTCCTATTTTGAATAAACTTCAACTTCACTACAGTTGCATGTAGCTGCAGTATGCTAGACAACGTAGATACTGTGGTTGCCGCGATGAGTTTGCTGGCTGAGCACACTGTGTCTCAATGAGGACAACTGCGTTTGGCGTGTGGTAAGCATCAAAATCGGAAGTAGTGGCATCTACATGGAGATCCAAAATCAAACTTGAACTGCGTGCCACGGTGACGTTCAGTAGGCATAGCGTTGTGGGCAAGCTCCCCTCCGTCATTGTTTTCACAGTGCAAATCAATGCAGAAGGCACGGAAGCACTGTGTAAAGGCTATTTGATCGCCAATAAGTCCACTCCTGCTGAAAGCATTAAAGTACTTTTTATGGGAAAGTATTTCTGAAATAGTCTATTTTAACTTCAAATGCATTTTCGACTTCAATAAGAAGTGGTTCAAGAGTTCTTTGAGAGCCTGGCATAGCCATCACAGCAAGAACGGCCTTATGGAGTCAACTTGCACTGATTCATCAATCTATTTATCCGGAAGGTCAAATTAAACAAGATGCAGAAAAACCATCAAAACACACCGCCGATTCCTTTGACAGTATTTGCCAGATTCTAACACACCCCTGAATCAAATGCATGCCTGCTTTATTTGTGTCCAAGTCAGAAAACTAATGTAAAGATAACATTAAATCCCCTAGACAATGTATAGATGTAACACGCACCCAATTTTTCAGTAATAAAGATGGGCAAGGGTCTAATATGTGTTGTACAGTGTCAAACGGTTTTCAAAAATCAGGTTCATCACAAGGTGGCCGTGTTATACAGCAAAGCATACAAACACTGTGAACACGGTTTTTAGCCTCATTTTCTTGATAAAAAAGAAGGGCGCAATTTATAATTGGGTGAATACCATATGGAAACATAGTGAGCTACTGTTATAGCTCGCAAACCTTCCTAGGTCAGGCCAAAAATAAACATTTTCAACAGGAGATGACGTATGTTAATTGCATTCACTATCCCCAAAGCTCCACTGAGACACATGCTACCTGTAAAGGGGTTGATATTGAGGTCACCATTAGGGTTAGGCACGTGCATGCTGACTGGCCAAAATTGAATTATTCGGCGAAAGCCAATTTTAAGATCGGAATGAATAAGGAGTTCAGGCCCATAGAAATGCACGGATTCAAGCCAGAATCTCTGGTTGCGACTGAATGAACCAATAAATCAAATTAACCAGAGTCAAATTAACGAAAGTCTACAGTATAAACAATTTTTGAGATCTTTGTAACTCTAAGTAGTGAGACATCATCGAAAGTAAACAGTTGCCAGTATCATTTAACTTCTTTTTGTCCTAGTTGCTGTACATCATGAATCAGCATGGTGAAGGGAAATAGCAAGCGCTGCAGTTCATTTTTTACAGAAGGGTTGAAATCCGGGCCAGTTGGTACATAGCTGAAAGAAAAAAACCAGTAAAAAAACACAAAGGACAAGAGGAGAGGTCCACACCACGACTTGCCACAACGACAGTCGTTGTGGTGTGAACCTCTCCTCTTGTCCTTTGTGTTTTTTGACTGGTTTTTTTTTCATTTTTTACCTCAATACAAGGGCCTCATGCATGATGCTATTGGGGAAGACACATTTTAACAAAGCACTTACATGATATTTCTAACTTGTCTTTCTTTTCTGCATGAAGGTCCAAACAATATAAATCCCCAGAAAAGAATACTGAAAGTCATCGCAGTGTCCCAAATAAATTACCATAACACTTTTTTTACACACCAGTTTCCATTCCAAAAAGCATTGCTAATGAAATTCCACCTCACCTGCTGCAATGACTGCGCGTGGCTATAGCTTCCACAAGGTGGCTCGAGGTCTGAGCTGTGCATGCCTTGGTGGTTGAGTGGAGGCAGTGGCAACTTCACACCAGGCGTGGCTGTTGCCCAAGCAGGCCCCAGAGAATCGCTGCTTTGCAGAGGTTGGCACTCCTCGGTGTTCAGTAGGGAAGCCTGCTGCACGCGCATCATGACATGATCATCCAAGGTGTGCTAATGAAGAGCACTAAATCAGTTCTACACTGATTAAGTATTCAACTGAATGTTTATTTTCATAAACTTCATGGCAAGAGGTTCATTACTCAAACAGGAAATGATAGCACAATTTTCACTATTTAGATTTTGCAGTGGAAATTGAGCTTCGGTACGTCAGTACAACATCACAGATTTCAACGTATATTTCTTTTAGTCTTGTGTGAATATAAATTTTTGTTCGAAGTGAAGTTGAAGAGAATAGTAATTAGTGCTGAATAATATTGCAGCAAATACATGTAGTTGGAATGGTTGTGGGATTCGCATAGTACCTTGATGCAAGAGCTAGATGCTGACAAATCTAAAAAAAGTTAATTCTTTACTTGCAAAAAGGGAAACAGATTCATCTCTGGAGTCAATTTATTTTTGAAGTGCCCTTACTCAAATAGTTGCATGCAAAAATGCTAGTTCAACATTTCTCACAACTCCAGCAGCACACAAAATTTCTTTACAGACTCTTGCTCACTGTTGTGCTTCAGTCTGCTTTAAAATTTTGTGGTGGTTCAGGCCGTGAGAGCACTTTGTGTTCGCTCGTCAGGTATTGTCGCGATGCTGTGAAGTGTTATCTTGACTGCACTACGTCAGCAGTTTACGTTGCGTTGCACTAGTTCAGCTAGACGCTTTCAGTCTACACGCAAGCTTAACCCTTTCTGTTCCGTAAACACACAGGCGAACTTGGTAGGTACGCCTGCTGCTTTTGCAGTCCTCAATCTAGCCAGCAAGCCTCATCTGGGGCCCTATCCCTGATGCATGGCCAACTACCCGTGACGATTTGCCATCCGCTGTCGCGCCTGCTTTGGCTGTTAGACCTAACCAGCACTGTTTTATCATTTGTCGGCCCCAATCGTTACGATTTAATGCTGCGTTGACACAAATCTATTCACAGCAGCTGTACGGCTCTCAGGCAGCTGTACAGTTGCTGCAAACAATAAGTTTGAATAATCAAGCATAAATCAGTAGGTTACAGTAAACGAATTCGTCTTTGCCTTGTCTTGGCTTTGAGATGCAACCTGTTCACGAAAACCGAAGATGTCGATTATACATGTTTTAAAATTTACCCTATTTTTGTGCATATAGCATGCACCAAAAATGATAACTATTCAACCGTAAAATCAGGATATAAGTTATATGGGAATTCCGGCGGAGCGACCCCCACTGCCTTGAAACCACCTTTAGGACAAAGTTCTCCACCATCAGTGTCGCCAAAGAGGTGAGAAACGAGAGCTGCTTGCCGAAGATAAGACGCCGACAATTGATGCATCCTCAAAATTAAACTCTTTACAGAAATTTTAGCATTGCATGCAGTTAGTCCTGCAGATTATATGCGTGGATATTTTGGTTTTCTATCCGGTGTGTTGTAATTGGGGGTGCAGCTTACCGTATTCACTTGCATAATGATCGCGCTGGCGTAATGATCGCACCCCTGAATTTTGTCGTCAAAATTGAATTTTTTACTTTCCTGCGTAATGATCACACTCCGAACTTACCTCAGTGATATGTCGTGTGCCAAGTCTAGCTAATTATGGTCGCGCTTACCATCTGTCGAATGCTCAAGACTCTTCAAGACATCCCAAGCGGTCTGCACGCACCAGACATTCTTAAGCAGATGCCCCATTTCATTCCTTTCATCACTTTCCGCACTTCCATGAAAAAAAAAAAAAGAAAAGCTACAACCAAACTTGCCTTCGCTTTATTATTTGTAGATTTTATTATGGTTGTGGTTAACAACAACAACAAATAAGCCGCCTTTTGATTCCTCTGGCCTGCACTCGTGGGCATGCAACAAATCTTGAGCAGCAACAATGGTAGCCACATTTACACTGATATGTTAGAAGTGTACCCTATTCATACGCCGACACTTGTAACACAGCTAAGATATTCGCCCACCCTTAGCAAAAACGTGCCGTATTAGGATAGTAGTGAAGACAAATGCTGCAGTTTTCGCAGCATGCCCGCCATGTGTTTCTACGTCACTGGCAGCTAAGCGCGCCCATCTCTGTTTCTGTCCCCTCTATGTTATTGTAGCTATGTTATTGTGGCCATGTTATTGTAGCAAACTTGCCGATATTATTCATTACTGACACGGAAGAAACTGTTTCAATGCACGTTATGAACTCACGAGAAGAAAAAAAAATTGCATTCGGCGCGTTTGGCTTGCTCCCTCGGCCGCCATTTTAGTTTTGGTGTCCCGCACTGTTCCAGTGGCAGCCACCTGTTTGTTGACCTGTTGTCATCCCGCAGCAAATGCAGGATGAAAAAAAAAAGTTTTTTTCTTTTTGCAGAAAATTTCCCCACTGTAATGATCACACCCCTAAATTTGCATCAATTCTTTTGACAAAAAAGTGTGATCATTATGCAAGTAAATACGGTACATGCGGAAAAATATATATTCATTTGTTTCAAATACTGAAATTCGAGCTGAAGCGAATATATCGAATAGCATAACATTTAAATCAATATTTCCAGAAGCATAATTATCTTTTTAATATTTCAGGTGTTGTGGCATAGTAAGTGTTTGGAACCTGCTAAGTTCAGTCTTTGGCTTCATTAGAAAACAACACAGTCCATCTCTTTTTTACCAATAAAAAAATATCACCTAAGCCTGAACAGATGCTATGAAAGTCTATTACCTCACGGCGAGCTGGCACAAGAACTCTCGCTTATCACTGCTGTCATCGCTTGTCTTTCTTTCTTGCATCTTTTATCAATAACCTAGCCTCTTCGCACGGTAAGAAAGGTAATTTACTAGTAAAACTCATCTTGTTTTTCTCTCTAGTGTTTCTGCAAATTGAAGTTTGGAAGACGCACCTGATGCTGGCTCGAATTGCTAATGTTGGAGTGGTGCCCTCCTGATCCAAGGCTACTGAGATAGCCCAGGGCATCTTGGGCGAATGCTTCCGAGGCACAAGCCAAGGCCAGAGAGCTGAAGTCTGGGTTGCTTGCGCTGTTGCCACCTTCTCTGCTGCAGGAGCTGCAAGGGCCAATGGAATGAACGACGGTAACTTGAAACAAATGTACGTTTCAGCTTGTTGGTATGCTACGTTAGACTGCTGGTGCACAAAAGACACAAGGACAGCCTGCATCTTTTGTGCTATCCTTATGTCTTTTGTGCGCTAGCAGGATAATATAAATTAAGTGGATCAGTTTTTGTTTTTCCTTGGAACCAGAGAGAACTTATGTGATGCATGTACTGACCTCACACGAAGAGTGAAGACAGTAAAAGAAAAAGTGTGTGATTGAATTGGTACAGCGCATTCCACAGTTAAACCTCGGGATAATGAACTTCAATACGACGAAATTCTCAATGTAACAAGGTATTCAACTTTTTATAACTTCTTGTCCATAGAACACCATGTATTTAGAACCTCAACATAACAAAGTGTGCTTGTACACAATTTTAATACAGTCGACTTCTGTTAATTTGACCTTGACGGGACCAACTAAATTGATCACATTATTTTACAGGTTGAACTAAACAATATGCAAAAAAAAAACATCAAAACATACTGCTGATTAATTTGGCAGTATTTGCCTGATTTAACACGTCCCCAAATGACACACGTGCCTGCTATGTGTTCAGAGTACAAAATTAACATGGAGCTAGCATTAAACCTCCTAAACGAGGTCAAAATCTATCAATAGAAATGTAGCAAAAAAAAAAAAAAAATGCAAGGGTTTAGTGTTGCACAATAGCGGCCAGCTTCCTAAAGTCAGCTTTGCCGCAATAGACAGGTTATGTGGAAAAGCATACAAATGCCGCGAACGCGGTTTTTGGTTAAATTTTTTTTTTAATAAAGAAAAGGCATGCGTTATGATTGGGTAAATATCACAATCAGGAATGGTGAGCTACCATTCTTGAAAATCTTCCTAGGGCAGGCGAAAAATAGGCATTTTTGATGGCAGGTTTCACGTATGTTGAAACCATTCCCTGTCCCCTAAGCTCTGCCGAGACAGACGCTGCCAGTAAAGGGGCCGTTAATGGGGTCACCCATATGGGTCAGCCGTATGCATGCTGACTGGTCCAGTTAGAATTATCCGGCAAAGTCAATTTTATGATTGAAATAACAAAAGTTTGGGCCCATAGAAATGCATAGGTGGCGTCTGGGGATGGCACCTATGTATTTCTATGTCAGGGTCAGGGTCGAATTAACAGAAAATTCAAATTAACCGGAGTCGAATTAAGGGAAGCAGACTGTATTACAAAATGTCATTGCCACTGCAGAGGAATACCGAGACATGAATGGAAACTTCAGCTGACGGAGATTGTCTGACGGAGGACTTACAAGCAACTACTTGCGCGGGAACTTCTCAAATCGTGTGCTGCATGATCAAGAGCAACCACACCGAAGTGGTGCAGCATCATGTTCCACATAAGGACAAATGCGATTAGATCTATTGTGCACTGACGTTTTGGGCGGGAGTGAAAGCATGCGAGGGTGAGCCAAGAAAGATAATGGTTTGATGGGTGTGTAGCAGCGCGACTATCGCCTCCAGAGCCGGCAAAGATGACTGCTTGCGTGCATGAGAATAGAACATGGTAGCGCGCTTGACCTGAGCAGCAGCTACTGCAGCTGCTCCCGAGATCTTGCTGCACCATGGCTGGCCGGCTTAAATAAATCGTGGCTACGGCAGCTACCTCTTCGCGCCGCCTCCCACAAATTGTTGACCCAGACGACCGAGCCCAGCCATGCCAGCACCGGCACATTAACTCTACCAAGGCGAGTGACATGGCCTCACGTGGTCCAGCAGATGTCTCAAGGTTGTAGGGTACCCTGGAATTTCACATCGACATGCCAGACATCTGGTTCATCCAGTTGACAGCCACTTCCTTCTCAACAAGGTTCCAGGCTCCGGCTACGTCCCAGGCTCCAGTTGCCACCCCTCAGCCCTGACTTCTACTAAGACTTGCGGGCAGCCGTCCTTGCTCACTATGTCACCTCGAGTGTTCAGTCTCCTCCAGCTGGCACTCCATCACAACAGTTCTCGCCATCTGAACCATCGCATTATTCCGCGTCTTGCCATCCCACATCGCCTGAGTCCACCCGTACCTATCGTCAGCACACGCCAGCCCAAGCATCAAACCTCTACTCAGTCCGTGAGCCTCCTCCCCAGCTCAACGGCAGCCGCGAGACAACTCTCTCTAAGGAATTCACTGGGCCAAACGTAAGCGCTTTCAGCTATTCTACGGCCGGCAGCTCTCCTTCCTTGGACTTTCCTGCAAGCTGTCCACTTTCCGTTCAGGGGCACCTTACTCATCACTGATCAGAGGCACTCTCACCAGCTCCACTAAGCACAAATTTCAAATTTGCATGCACAGCAACGCTACAAGCACAACCTTTGCGATTCCTTCATCGACCACCGCAACCAATGCTCTCGGCATTCGAGATTTCACCACAAGCAGCAGCAGGCAAGCCTTCCAATGTTCTGTGCTCCCACCTTCCATGAATGCATGGCCTACCGAAGTTTTGCAGGAGCAGCTCTGCCATCTGGTTTTTTCAGCTCGAGAATAACTTCTTTGACAACAACACGAGTGACCAACACTTGTGCTATCTCCATGCAAGTCCCAAGCTGCCAGACAGTCTACTTTTGGAGCTCCAACTTCTACAGGCCCGGGCATCTACGAGAACTTGCAGCAGGTCGCGATTTTGCACTACAGCGTCACTGTGGCTGCACCTCGCTCGCAACCTACACTGCCAGTCATCATCATCATCAGCAGCAGCAGCAGCAGCAGCAGCAGCAGCAGCAGCAGCAGCAGCCTGATTACGGCCACTGCAGGGCAAAGGCCTCTCCCATACTTCTCCAACTACCCCGGTCATCACTGCCATCACACCCGGTCATCATACTGCCAGTACTATCTGACATATCTCTCTCGGATTATGTGAACTTGACATTACCAACGACGACACCATCTGCACGCTTTACCTGGACTTTACCATTGGACTTTATTTCAACTGCACTTCACACTAGGAGAGGGGCCCTGTAGTGGCGCAACTATCGCCTCCAGAGCTGGCAAAGAAGACGGCTCGCATGCAAGTAGTGCGAGAATAGAACACGGTAGCACGCTCGAACTGAGCGGCCGTGGTGGCTGCCACTCCCGAGATTCTGCTGCACCATCACTGGCTGGCCTAAATAAATCATGGCTACGGCGGCTACCTCTTCGCGGTGCCTCCCACAAGCGCATTCTTCCTGTGCAAGCAAGAGTAAAGGGCGGGAGTGAAGTAAGCTCACCGTAACGTGAGCAAGTGTGCGCGAGGAATGTGGCGTTGGGGTGAGGGAATGGGGGGCAGGATGGCACGCATCTCTTTTTTAAGCGTGGCCGAGCGCATATGCACCTCACATGCCCTCTTTTACAAGTAATCTGCCCCGTGTGCATGCCGACATGGCATCGCATCACATGCGCTGTCTTCCCGTGCATTTAGTGGACGTGAAGGGATGACTGGCTTTACTTCATACCGCTGATTTGAAGGTAGCGTTGACATGGCACGCAACCGTACCCCTTTCATCACCAACTCTCAAATCCAACAATCTAAATTTCTTCTCTTTCAAATTGGCTTCTACCAATTGCCTGGTAACTGTGCAAGAAAAATCTATCGGTGACTGTACTTATTTGCATGAAAGGTCGAATTTTAATATACAGAGAAATTCAATATGACGAAGCAAATTGTTCATTTTACAAACTTCGTTATATCGAGGTTTAACTGCACTTTGGCTAGATAAAAGGACTAAAAGTTAGGGGCTTAGACATCCTGAAACTGCCGGGTCAGCTATGAGATATGCTGTAACGGAGGGTTCGAGAATAATTCTGATTCCCTGGGGTTGCTACATCTGCAACCAAAGCAAGGTACTCAAGTGTCTGAATTTCACACTGGAATCCCAGTTCCAGTACACCAGGATGACATCATGAATTTCAAAGTATTTTCTCGTATCATGGCCAATTTGGCTCAGGAAAAGTTATTGAAACTTGCCAAGTTCAGTTGCTGGCTCTTTTGGATACGATTTAGCACTCTTTTATAGATAGATAATAAACTAGGCCCAAAGCCAGCGCCGTCAAAATCCATGATGTCATGGGTGAGTTGGCGTGGGAACTTCAAGACAGTGCTTCATTTTGCATCCTCTCAGGGTTAGCAAGCATCTTCAAACAATAATTATAGAAAGCTCCAAGTGTAAATATACTAATACAGGTCAAATTATTTTTCTCTTTAGTGCCTCTTTGAACTATACCAATCCATTAAACAACCACTTAATCAACTCACAGGCTGCCAGTGCCAAGGCCGGCCAAGGAGAATCCGTGTCCGGTGGAGGCTCCATACTGTCCTCCTCCACCAGCACCATTGCTATGCCTTGTGGTGAGCAGGCCCCGTGCCATCTGTTGCTGATGCTGAGGCATTACCTGGTCATCATCCACCAGGCGTGCCACCATGTCATCGAGCGCCACAACCCCTTCCGAGGGGGGCCTCCCCACGCACGACATGCCGTCGCCCACCGACAGCTGTCGCCCAAACTGTGACATCACAGAAAAGAGCCAAAATGCACGTAAGTCAAACCTCGAGGTAATGGCCATGAACTTCGATATAACGAATTATGAACACAATGACACAAAGAAGTACTAAATAATAAAAACAACTTCACTGATGTCTGAGTGTAACAAACATGTGCTTATACCAAATATCAGATACTATGTGACAAAGGTATTTTTGTGTCCCTCGCAACTTAGTTATAGCAAAGTTTGGCTGTGAAAAGCCAGCCATTCTCTGGCCGAGAGCAACCTAAACTAGAGTGAACATTTTGCAAATAACTACTAGGCTGAAATATTAGTATTTGTTTTTTTAATACTAGAGCATTACTGGCCCAAGCAGGAAGGCAAGAATGTCAAGTGTGAGCAATGGTACAATGCATATAGAGGAAAACAAATGAGAAAAGCATTGGAATAAAGCAAACAAGCAAAAAAGCAAAAGTGAACACACAGGATACATAAGGATCCCACTAAAATAAGCTAAACAGCAGTACATGCACACGTAGACAACAGTTAAGCCATCGTACCCAGGGAACGTATAATTAGGTATCTGCAAGTGGTATATGGTCTCAAGGGCTACTTCTAATATCTGCATTAAGTTTACATGGCACTGCTTTAGAGTTGCACTATGTGCTTGGAGCAGCGAGCAACACCTTAGTTACTTGCTATTGTGTGCGCACTACATTTATGAATCTGCATCTAGGGTTTCGTCATTTAATTTCGCCCTCGTCCCAGTTAACCAATTTTAGTCAAGGTGCATTCACATGCCGACGCATTCTAGGAAAATCCCACCAAATGCATGTTGTGGGCCAAGTCAGACTAACTTTTCTATTCTGCTTAATTGCATAATCAGTCAAGATTAGTTCACCAACTTCACAAGTATTAAAAGGACACTAAAGGCAAACATTAGGTCAAGCTAAAGTGGCAGATTAGTGGCTGAGAATCTTTAAGGCATCAATATTATCGTTAACAAAACCTTCATAATCAAGAAACTAAGGTAAATGCGGGACATGATTAGAGACTCCCCCGGGACATTCAAGTACTTGCCCGATGACGAAGGCACTCCTTATTTAAATTCTATCGCTAGCAGTGAACCACTCGTTGCAAAAAACATCCTTGTATTGTATTATAAGACGAAATAAAATACTACTTGTACAGTTCTATTTTATTTCTGTAGAAAAGAACTAATTGAAATTATCCTTGCGAACAATGCGGGCGGCCAAAAGGCTCCGTTTTTGCTCAACTCTGCGCCGCCCATGCTTCCGCATTTCAGCAGTTTCGTTATCGCGTAGTGCTGCACTGGTTTTGCTGGCTCGCGAAGCTCGCACAAACTGCAAGTAGCAGAGAATTCAACTTCCATGTTACGTCACAGGATGCCCAAATGGTCTATGCCACTTGACCAAAAAGCAGCTGCAGCGGCGAATCCACCACTCTGTCTTGGCTCAGTGCCGCCATCTGTCGAGCGCCGTTCTACTCACCGACAGCAGCAAAGGGTATGATAGGTAGGGTATGATGGCATATGCAACGTCACCACTCCCCTGGTTGGGTGGCGGGAGATTTGAATTTGGAAAACGATATTCTGACCCTTCAGATGCAATTTTCTCGTAAATTAAGTCCTTTCTTGGCCTGAAACAAGCGTTGTGAGGTTTCTGGAATGGTATTTAAACAGTCCACGTCGACTTAATGTTTGCCTTTAGTGTCCCTTTAACATTAGCGAAAACAACTTCAATAATAAAGTTGCAGAGTGTTCTAGAAAACACCCGATCCAGCAACTTCTAACTTCCTACTTGTTATGCAATTATTTTTGGGGGGTCGTAAAAGAAAGCTCGTGAAATTTGAAAACAGCATGTCACATGCTCGCATGCATGCAATGTGTCACATATGAACAAACAGTACATTTAGATAAGCGTGCTACTACTTAATATGTGACAGGGCAGCAATGCAGGCAATGGTTGTGCGATTTATGCCAGTGATATGCTTGCCTCACAGCGGTTCATGGCAGCGATAAGCAGAGCAGGCAGATTATGCTTTTTCATATTTTTTTGATGAGTATTGTCATTATACCTAGTCTCATTACAACACAACATTAGCAAATTTTGTTCCTTGCCGTGATATCACAGCAATATTGATGATGCCATGTCCACCATTTCGAGACCAATTCGAGTATGGAATGAAAATACCTTATAAGTGTTTCTCTGCCTTCAGACTTGCTAAGTGTGATCATTTTATGTGTAAGAAGCTTGTGGGTAAAGTTTCTTCAACTTGGAGAATATGTGGCAGTACTCCTTTCAGGTCATGAAATACTCACCTGTGTGATGCCATTAGTTGTAGTCATGTGGCCCGGGCGCTGGCATGGACTGGGCTGGTTCCAAGGAGAGTAGAATTGATCACCACCGCCGCAATTGTTGTTAGCACCTGGTGGAGTGTAGTGGTGACCGTCGGGAGGTGGCAGCAGCCCTGTATTTGGCTCCGACAGCCACCATGGACCTCCACCAACTTCACCTTGCTGCTGCGCCTATCACCCCCACAGCACGGGGGTGAAGAGAGCTCAATGAAAAGTCCTAACGGCAGACCTGCCAATGCCAACTTTAACAATTGGAATATGCTAGTAGGAGAACGAGAGAGTCTTTGTTGTGTAGGCACCTCATGAACAGGCACCTTGCTCTAATGTCATAATGATCTACGCTGCAAACAAGGAAATACTATTCATGAAATGCTTATGTAGTGGTGGCCAAACTTTCGGTAGTCAATATAAAATGATTCCTGAAGTATAGGTGACAGTGCTGCAGGTAGGTGGCGAATAATCGAGCGGGTCCAAAAAATTAGGCCCCGTAAATTTGTCAGTGACTGCACCTCTGTCTTTTGAAATCACTCATTTGACAATCGTAAACAAGCTCTAGAAATCGAGCAATTTATTATAATATTGCAAAAGTTGGCAGTTATAGGAGAATGCTTGAATGCATGGAGAATTTCAGAAGCTGTAGACTCTATTTACTGAAGGCATAAGGCATGCATTGCGTTCTTGTGATACATTTTTCCTTTCTCTTTCCTTTGATTGTGCATCAATTGAAATCCAGGGTTTGACAGAAACATGTCTGGTCAGGGAAATTCATGGCAGGAAATATCGAGTGCCAACCAATTGCTGAAAAAGGGGAAAAAAAAAAGATGTTTCAGGCCCACTACAGGAGCCTTGTTTACAATCTGTATTTCACATGTATAGATGTATAGATCGTGAACACGGCTCCTATAGTGGGGCCGGAACGTCTTTTTTTTTTTTTTTTCTATGATTGGTTGGTGCTCGATATTTTCCGCTATGCACCAATTGAGTAGAGCCATTTTGCCACAAACACAGCAGCTCTGATAGATGTTTTTTTACGCCAGCATTATATATTCTGGCACTTACTCAAGCTCAAATCTGTATATTTTTTTTCTGATCTTTGACTGCACCTTTTGTTATTCGTAATCCTGTAAACCACTCGTCTATTCAATGCCTTTGATCCTGAAGGTTAAATAATAGGTAAAGATCTGGTTGGAAAACAAACAAGCAAGTGAACAAACAAACAAACAAACAAACAAACAAACAAAAAGTGACCTTGTATTAGTTACTTTCTGCAGTGAAATCAAGTTGTGAGACATTGTTCCACATCTGTGACTCACTTGATTGAGTGGAGTCCTCTGGTGGCACCCCAACAAGGCATTGTAAGAGGAGAGTGAGTGTAGCGGCTCCACCACAGATGAGAAGCCCTTACGGCATGCCGAAGTTTCAGCCCAGCTTGTGGAGTGCTTGGCATCAGAGCACCACTCATCGCCCTGTAGGTATCAAGGAAAAATAATGTGTTTCACTTTACCAGTACAGGTATTTCGGCAGTGTCCAGCTCAACCTCATTTAATGGCCTCAAAGCCATGACAAGGTGTAAAGTGACCACTACATCCCTAGGCCCTAGGCTATATGCACAATAAGCAGTGAATACACATTACAGCTGCATGAGCATCCACAATCCAATAAAAAGTGGGCTTGAATAACGGGGAGTTCTTTTCGTTTTGTTTCCTTTATTTTTCTATTATTATTTTTGTGGTCAGACTAGTTTGAGCAGATGGAAAAATTAAGGCGACCCGTTGCAAAGGGCATGACCACTATCACCGTCATTAGAGGTTCATTACATAAAAATAAAGGTAGGAATAGAGAACACACTACTAGTATGAAATATGCATCTGCCTTTTGCTGACAAAATATTATCGTCAGGTAAGTGACATGAAGCTTGTTTTACTTTTAGCTGAGGAGATAGGATAGAAAAGAATATGCTAGAGGTGTGACAAAGCTTTGGCTTCTATACAGTTCAGTGAGTACACAATATGTGGCAATATATTTGGCAGCATGGCGTGAAAAGAGCACAAAGAGGTGTTTAGGAGGTTCACTATGACTTGTAAAAAGTGCACCTTCAGAATTAATGGTTACATAACTGAAATACAAACACACCTGTAGGTAAAAATAATAATTTTTTATTCATTATTACAAGCTGCCAATACCATGAGATTTTTGCAGGAAGGGCACAAGAAATATTGAACATGGTACAACAAACCTAATAAAAGCCAGTACAATGGGGAGTAGTATTAGTACAAGTGAGTAGAAAAGCAGTACTAGTCAACAAACTTATGAGTCCATAATATGAGGGATGTTCCGAAAGTAAGCTTTGTCATTTCTTCTTAAAGAGAATATGGTACATCAGGTGGAACAAACAATCGCCATAGGGATCCACGCCTGTCGCTGGTTCAGCGATGGAAGGAACGTCAGCAGAGGAGGAATGACGCATGCGCAGAGCGCCAAGGAAGAGAGAGTAGCAGCCGACCAGTGTGCCCGAGGTTATTCAAGTACAAATAACGACGGCAGACAGACGTATGCTGACAACATGGTTGCCAATGGAAGTGTGTGCTGCTAACCTGTATGAATGGGCACCTGTTCCCTGCATTGAAAGCCGCACTCTCAGGACGTTCCTTCCAAAACAATGCTGAGGTGGAGCAAGCTGTGCGACAATGCCTTGCATCGCAGGAGACCAAGTTTTACCAGAGTGGTTTCTTCAAACTGATTGCATGCTATGACAAATGTCTCAATGTCGGTGGTGACTATATGGAAAAATAGTGCAAGGTGTATAGTCCATGATGCCATAGTGTTTCTTTTTTTGGGGGGAGGGGGGGGGGCAATAAAGTTTCTGTCTGAAAATATATTACAAAACTTACTTTAAGAACGTCTCTCGTAACATACTATGGTCGACAAATCTAATACTGTTTTAACACCTTAGTTGATAAGCTGATATTGTACAAGTGAAAAAACAAATATTTCTTTAACGGATACATGGTAGCAGTGCATGTTTTATATCGCAATAGATGTTATACAGTACACAATAAAGTATGAACACTAAATATCACACTAAAAAAACAAATGCACTGTGTTTACAAAGGTGGCGACGGTTTTGAAGATGAAAGCTCACAGACATTTATCTAAAGATCAAGGCAAATTATTCCATTCCCTTATCGCGAATGGAAAAAGGGAATATTTAACGCCATTGGAGTAGAAACTATTATTTTAGTGTTAGTAGATGTTTATGAAGTGTTGTTCACGTCTGAATATGAGATGTGTGCCTTTAAGAATGAGAACAAAAGAAAATGTTGCAAATGGTACTATGGTACATAGTGTCATAGTCCTTGTTTACTGCAGTACAGAGGTACATAGGGCATGTGCATTAGAGTTAGCTGAACATTGCTTTTTTTTTTGCATGTGCTTGAGGATGCAACAATACTTATTACTCAACAAGTTTTCAAGCAATTGCTTAAAATTCAAATGTTTACCATATTCTGAAGCTGTGCAAACCAAAACAAGGACAAGAGGGAAGGCACATCATTTGTTTCTTCTTTTTGGTCCGTGGAACTTCAAAAAATGAATTCACAATACCTCACATAGTTATCCAATCTTCTGTATGCAGCATAGAATTCATTAGCATGCTATCCTTGAAACCACAATTAAAGATAACAGCCTGCTCCATCCATATAATGACACCACTATTAATGAAGGCGCTGCTTGCCTGGAATGTGCATACCACCATGGGCACTCCGTATCTAAGGTGAAGTGCTGTGGGAATCAGGAAGTCACTACATTGTGCTCTGAAGGTGCCTTGCTGCTGCATTTTGTTACTTATTTTAAGTATAGGATAGTTCAACATAAAAGATAACTTCAGGTCAGTATTGCCAGGTCAAGCACCAATTACAGCAGAGCATAAGAAGGCAACAAACAAAGACACCAAGGAGAACATGGGGGAAGTTACTTGTACTTACTAATTGAATTAAAGAAATGATAAATTATTGAAAATGAAAGTAGATGAAAAACAACTAGTCACATGTGGGATATGAACCCATGTCTTCGCATTATGCGTGTGATGCTCTTACCAATTGAGCTACTGCGGTGCCGTTCGCCCATCCACTTTCTGGAATACTTATGTTTTGCTACAAGAACTAACCCCGTGAGTGTGAGCCAGCACTACTGCTCACAAACCTTGGCAGCAGATGTGGAACATCCTTTCTGCCACATGGGTCACGAATACGTGATCTACTTGGATGATGGCAACTGGTCAATAAACCCACACATGCTACCTGAAGGCATCACTATACAGTATACAAGAAAGTATGAACATTAAATATTACACTAAAAGGTGTGGAGAGCAGAGGTGTGATGAGAGACCTTACTTGCTAATAATTGCTATGTCACCCTTTGATTAAAGAATCTGTCTAAATGCGCTTGCTCAGTTATTGAACAAAAACAAGGACAGTTGAACAGTTTGTATGTACATTGGGTGTTCCCATCTGTAAACTCCACACAAGCAAAGCAGGCATGGTGCTAGACAAAGGAGGTCATAAACAACACTGTCTCTGAAAGATAATTGCCATGCTCCTGGTGCTCTTTGACTTCGGATGGCATTGCACAAAATATTTAAATAGTGAAATAAAGACGAGCATAGGTTTTATAAGTACATCAGAAATACGCATTTTTTTTTTTTGTAAGACGATGTATGTAACATATGATATTATGTATGTTCTCAGGATGTATAACAACATTTTTCGCATACCTAGGGATAATGTGGCAAGCTAGGCAAACTGTTGTACAAAGCATGAGCATTGCAGAAACTTTCACATACACAAATTCACACAAGTGCACACACGAAGAAAAAAGAGGTACAACGACCAATACCAGTGCAGCAATCTCCTCGCAAATATCAGAAATGTGCTGCCACCTTGCAATCAACCAATCGCATTTAAAAGAAAAGAAATACACTTGGCATCACATTTCATCTGTCGCCCCCTTAACCTTGCAGTAGCGCACTTCACGACCACACGCGACGATAAAGTAACAGCGGCGCCGTTAAAGAGCCGTTTGGACGTGCTGGAATAACGCACGTGAAGGATAACGGTTATTCGAAATCAAACGGCGAACGCAGAGTCACGGACTTCACGTGCAGACACCTGTTTAAATTTTGAATTAATGTGGCTAGAATATATTTTAGACAACAGCGTCTAACGTGCACTTAAGGCAATCCATGACAACTGCATTTCGCAACAGTTTCAATGCGACACACGACACCGATATCGATAAAGACCACAACGACGATAGGGACACGGAAATCGCCTAGAGACGCGTCAGTCAGCGGCCATGTTAGCAAAGTAATGCATACCATGCCGGAGTCCGCAGGGCCCAGGGCCGAATACGACGTGATGTTCTGCAAGTCGTCCGCGAAACGACCCCTCTTTCGTCACGAAAATCGGGTCGTCCAATGAGATTCTTGCCCCCTAGATCGGCGGGCTACCACAGCTACCGGCGTTCACTTCAGGAATTCGACGCGCGAGGCGTTCGAATACGCGCGCCGCCGTCCGCTGGTTGCGACAGACAGACACACACACAGCCGGTACCATGGAGGCAGGAAAACGTTACGAGGGATGTGCGCGATTGAAGCCAAACTTGGTGGCCCAGCACGTGATCGCACGTCAACGTGCGCGTTTGGTTTTAGTTTTCCCGCACTGCAGGCAGAGATACGGCAGGGCAGCCGAACAAACCTCACCGAATAAAAACTACTGGCAGAGCTACTGGGAACCAAACGCCTCAGCAAATCTTGATTCTTGTTCCGTGATTGCGACGCAAGAGGTCACATGTTGGGCCACCACTGAGCAAATGTATGGGCTTCATGGAGCGTTCCCTTGCCAAGGCTGACGGCGTGAAGTAATTTATTACTTTACTGAACTTTTGCTTTCTCCATGGTCGGAACTCTCTCTTGCTCTCTCCTCGTAAGGGCGATTCTCACTTTTCAGCCAATGGGGAGGTCGTCAGCGAAACGGGTTCGTGGCGGGAACGCGCAACAACCAATTGGCCGAACGCGAAAGCGCAATGTCGTCGCCTCGCGTTTTCTTGCGTAAGAGCGGTCCGCTCAAGAGCACTACGATATGTAGATCAGCCACGAAGCAGATGAACGATTAGAGCGCGCGAACAGGAGTCAGACAAGCGCGTTTCGCAGCAATGCGGCAGCGAAAAGACAATGTGCGTAGCGATTTACCGCAACATACAGCTGCTTTCGCACGAATAAAATGGAACCTCCATCGTGAAAATATGCACACTATAAAAAATAGGAATGAATTATATTTTGTTCCAGGACTTTACAGTCGCGCCTCGCTGAGCACAGATTATAGAGAATTTGGACATGGAACCGTGAGGAGCGCGACACGAGAACACTCATGTAATGCTTCGATCGCAGATCGTAGGAACGACCACAGTATCCGAAAGCACACGTATTGCCGGCCAAGGTGATATAGCGCATGCAGTACTCGAAGACGACAGAGTGACTGGCGGAAAACGAAGGCGACTATCCTCGCAGTCACACATGCATATGATCGCTCTTCCAGGTGATGATGGCGGCTATGCGTGAAGCGTAGGAATCGATCTTTCGTGGACCCACCTGCGAGTCGAGGCGCGGCGAGAGGCGCACCTGCAGGGGCTCGGCAATCAGTCTCTGGAAGTCGGTCCATGTGCCGCCCAACGCCATGCAGGCCCATCGGCCACCGCCGCCCAACCTCGCCGTCGCAGCAGCTTTCTCGCCCGGCAGCAGCGGCAACCGCGGCTTCTCGCTACCAAGAGGAGCGCGGCCGCCGAAAGCGCCGCCGCAGCAGCGCGGCACGCGTGAATACGGGCTTTACCTTTTCTCTCCTCTTCGCGTTCGATGCAGCGCCTTTCCTCCCGTGCTTCCCCATGTGCCTCCTCCTTCACTTCCCCACGCGCAGTAGAGAGAGCGGGCGGCGCGCTGTTGGTAAACGGGCGTCGACGAGGTTTATTATGCGGCGGCTGAATATTCAAGGTCTCGGTGACAAACGTTAATTGAGCACACGGCAGCGCTGCTGCTATAGTTGATCACGTAGTATTTCACAGTGAATGCGCTATATTTTTCATAATTTTTCTCAATGCGGAGAAAGCTTCGACGACCGGCGGTTCCTTGGTGACTGGCTCAGACACTGTTTCGCGGCAGCTCGTTCAGCTGGACCCCACATGCGCGCCTTTCCATGAGCTGCTCATTTCGGACAGATAATTAATCGGCTCATATATTCGTGTGCAGCATGACACAGTGCGGTTCGTTTCATTCGTAGTGCCTTAATCGGATAATTCAGTGTTCTGTACCTTTCTGATTTGATTAGCATTCTTGGAATACTTCACGCACTTTCCGGTATCTATGTTCGTTTGTTTCAATGTTCTAACTGTTTTACGGCCAAGTTTGGTCACTGGGTAGTCCGTGCATTGGCTTAGTAGCTCCACATTTTTCTTTTACTTGAGGTTAAGAGAGAAAAAGAAGTTGCAGTTTCACTCGACAGGCAAAGCATAGACAGTAATAAAGGAAAAATGACTCGCCATCCAGGTCCTAAGAAAGTGGCTGTCCAGCGGAGCTGCGGAAAACCGCCACTACAGGGTCGAACATCGGGCTGTTGCGTTATAGGAACCGTGTTCGAAACCACCTAGGTCACTGACTATGTGACACTGGGTGTGTGCCACTCTTCAATGAACCTCTTTGACGGCAACTTCGGCCACTGCGTATGTACCGCTCTTCAATGACAAAAAAGTTCCTTGAAAATTTCTTCGGTGCTGGGTAGGATCGAACCCCTGTAATATAGTATATTCAGACACGCGCCACGCGCGGGCTTCGCGGTGGCGTCGCTAGATGGCACAGCATGTCCGGAGTTACTGCATAGGCTTCATAGAGCTTCATGCAATTACTATAGGGAACTGTGGCGCTAGTGTCTACGGGAGTTGCAAGCAGCACAGTTCAGCCAGTATGAAAATGATACGAGTGGGAACGAACGAGACTTTGAAAGATGGTTAGCACATGGATTTGCCTAAACTTCGTCCTTCTGGCTTTAAACGGCTTCGTGACTTCGGAAAAGCATCATTTTCAACAAAGTTGTGCGTAAAAAAAGCTTTACATAAACATTATCTAAAGTGTCCGACGGCAGGATTCGAACATCGGAACTCTAGCACAGAAGCCCGATATTGAAAGCATAACGCTACGAATGCATTTATTTTATGACATATGAGGCCAAAATTTTCAGCAACACAACAAAAACAAAGCGCTACAGAAATTTAAGGTGACTGAAAACACATTCAAAAGTCAGGCAAGGACGTGAGAGCGCCCAATAAAGGCATCCAGTCCGGTACTGTTTCTTGTGCGGCGTACACACTATGAACATAAGCAACAGACCCCGGAAAAAATGACCGTGTCCTTCGCGGTGGTTCAGCGTGCCTGTCGCACATTCTACAGCGCCAAAGGCTATGTATAGGCCATGTAACATGAACATGTCATGTGATGTGTCAAGGGGATCTTTAAAAGTTAGGAAACAAATTGCGTATTGTATGATATCCAATCCATGCTTGGAATGACTCCCGACACCGGCAAAAGAAGCCGAGAGCGAGTGGGACTATACTAATCCAGGTACAACCAAATTAGGAACGCCCACTACGCTTTTTCTTCAACAAAGACACTCGCTCACCAGAACAGGAATTGGCCTCCCTGATGCAGTATTCGGCCACTCCCTCCCTCATGATAAAGGAAGTTGTACAATCAGTGCATTTTACCGGTGCTGACATATGGGGCAGAGTCTTGGAGACTGATGAAGAAGCTTGAGAACAAGTTAAGGACCGCACAAAGAGCGATGGAACGAAGAATGCTAGGCATAACGTTAAGAGACAGAAAGAGAGTGGTTTGAATCAGAGAGCAAACGGGTACATAGCCGATATTCTAATCGACATTAAGAGAAAAATATGGAGCTGGGCAGGTCATGCAATGCGCAGGTTAGATAACCGCTGGACCATAGGGTTACAGAATGGGTACCAAAAGAAGGGAAGCGCAGTCGAGGACGGCAGAGGACTAGGTGGCGCGCTGAAATTAGGAAATTCACGAGCGCTAGTTGGAATCGGTTGGCGCAAGACAGGGGTAATTGCAGATCGCAGGGAGAGGCCTTCATCCTTCGTCCACGTCGACATAAAATAGGATGATGATGATTATGATGATGATGATAACGACGACGACGATTACGTGTTGTCTAAGTCTTTTTTAAGTGTTCTTTGGAGAATGTCCCAGAAGAACACGGTATCCCTACAGACTACAATACAGTGATAAATCGTTTCAGCATGTGGACACAAACGAGAGTTTGTCGACTATGGCACGAAACAGCCCCTTGCTTCACAGCCAGGTTTTGATATTAAGAGTTGCCAATGTAATTTGAAGAAAAAATTTGGTTCCTGTAGGAATGATCATTCGACGGACACGCTTAAATACATCTAGCTAATAATATTCCAAATAAGGCGCACAATAGTGGGGAGCAGGAAACAATGTGTCTGTAAGTGCAGCAGAAATGTCCTTGTGGGAGACAGTGAAAATAAAATCCATACTAAAGCGAGCCTTTAGAAAGTGAATGCCTTCAACAACCTCCTTCAAGAAGCCACAGGAAGCCGTTGGTGCATCTCTAAAGACGACGACTAGTGGTGGCGTAATAACAATTTTTCAATGGGGGGCAAGCCATCTCTCTCTCTCTCGCTCTTTCTACACACACACACACACACACACACACACACACACACACGCACACACACACGCACACACACACACACACACACACACACACACACACACACACACACACACACACACCGTCTCGGATCGCTCTGCTGCCCCTTTGACTTCTGCAGTACATGCTCGTTTTTCGTATGGTATATCATAAAGCCTGACGCGTAGGGCTTCTGCCAAGGGGAGCGGAGCGACCTGGCGCGTAGCGCGGGTGTGAGGGGGGTTAGGTAGCTGCCGCATTAGCGGCCGTAGACCAATAAACAATGGCACGTTCTTTTTTACAGCAAAGCCGTATATGTTCTGGAAAAAGGTTCTGGTTCTGGAAAAAGATTGCGTGCGTCTACCGAGCCGTGTAGAACAAGAATTTAGTGTCCTTCCACTCTGTCTTACGGGCACGTATTTTTCTTCGGAAAGGCAACTTGCCACTAATCGTAATGCTTCGGAGGTATAGCGCCTGCGTGCGAGAGCCCTCGCGCAACGGAGGGGGGAATAGGGACACGAAGCAGGGAGGGAGGGAGGGGACGTACTGTCGATTGTTATCTCGCTCGCTTGTTCGTTGCGGGAAGGGCCAAGAAAGGGCGCGTGCACTTGGGCAAGCGAGCAGCGCCCTAGCGACGTTATCAGCAGTTGCACTTTGGACTTGCTATGGGCAGGACGCGCCTAGTTCGCTCTGAGGAAAAAGAGCGTGTCCTGAAAGAGCGACAACGAGAGCAAAAATGCGAAGGGGCAGGAAAGCGGCGAGAAGCCGCTGCTGCTGAACACGCAGCGGCCCACGGGTCGGAAATATCCAGTGTGGGCCGTGCAGACGGAAGATGGGCCCGTCGTCGCGGCGGACGTCGCTCCGGCTACGTCCAAAGGAGAGATTGAGACCTTTTTAACAGATGCCTTTGGTTGGATCTCATCCTTCGAAGACAAGCCGATCGTCATAGTGGCAGACTTTACCGTCTACCTAGCGCACCCCGACGACAAGTGGATTGCATTCCTCCTGTTGGAATGGTTTGGAATTGAATGCTACGCGGATGTCAATGTGCCGACCACGCGTCACCGGTCGTGTATAGATTTAATCTTTAGGTAAGAACGTGTCTAGCATAGCAGTACAACCGATCGCTGTCTACCAAATCGACAGACAAAATAGAAACACACAAAATGTCGCGCAATTTAAACCGCTGATATGGCAACACTAATTAAATACCGGTAAGTTATAAGAAGCAAATCTGATTTTGTGTTTTCAAAGGTGGTTAGATAAGACGGCCCCAACAGACACGGGATGATCCAAGGGTGGTAGCCGGTAGATTAGGCTTGTTTTTGACTGCTCAGCGATAGCTTTCGCAGCAGTGCAAGCTTGCAAGGCGGGTCATGCAGTCGTCTCGCACCACAAAGCACCGTTACCCTTAACTGCTTAGCGGGGCCGGCCGAGCATCATCTCCTGCAGCACGTGGTGACGACGCCCGAAAGACAATATATAGCTGCCCAAGCAGGGGATACGTAATAAAGAAATCCTACATATGAGAGCGCAATTCTGCGAGAAAGCTTGACATCAGCTGTTGCTTTGTTGAATTCGCCAGTGCACAGCCGAAAGTGCCCGCCTTCCCAAGTGTGTCTGTGTAGAGTGGGCGTGCCTCTTCCCCCGCACCCAACACCCAGGCACAGTGGCGGCTACGCCGATGACAAGCATGGTGTCACGCACGCGCGGGCAAATATAAACATGTCTCACTCGATGACCACGAGCACTCACTGTCACATCGCTGGCGCGATGAAGAGTTCTGGCAGCGAGAAGCTGTTTCTAGTTTCGCCGTGAAAACACCTTTCATGGCCAAATAAACGAAATCAGTCTTGAAAGTGCTGGGAACCTCAATTGCACTATTGAGGTTCCTAGTATGACAGACCAAGTAGCCCGAATCAATGCCTAGATAAAGTCTTGAAAGACAACTGCAGACTCGTAGAGGTTTGGAAATTTGCCAGCTGGAACCGAGTAGACGCCGTGTACCATACACATACCGGTGATGAGTGTCGTGAAGAACCAATGAGTCCAAGACTCCGTGTGCAGCTTGTGGAAAGGCCAGAACCCCCTTATCAGGGCTTCAAGTGGATTTCTGTAGACTCGAGTGATCTTGGTCAGGACTCCAGGCGCCGCATGACCGGCTTTCAAAAGTAGAGGGGGGGGGGGGGGGCAAATGACCTACTTTGCCCACCCGCCGGTAGATAGCCTGTGATGACAGCACAACTATTTCTGGAAGGTAACTGATTAATTGTAGTTGTAACATCTCTCTTAGAAACGGACTGTTTGCATCACGATTGAACAATAACTGGGAGACAAGTTGCCTTACACAATATGAACTGCGCTGACCCCCCCCCCCCCCCCCCCAGTTCAAAAGGAAGAAAAAAATAAAGGTTATCACGCCGCATGGCCGCAACACGTGAGCTCCATACATAGATAGCAAACACACGATGAAAAGCTTGCAACCTAAGCCGCGAGCAGAGTAATACCTGCAAGACAAAGTCGAGCTATTAGGGACACATTGCAAGGTTCAGCTCGGATAAATATGGACAACTGCCTCTCCTGTCAGTTGTTAACCTTACGTTGTGCTTCCTCAACTTCCACTGACCAGTTAGGATTAGTACTGCGATATTAAGAGATGGGTGCACCTAAGTACTTGAAGTCGTGGACAAGCGGAACCTCTGCAATTAGCAGCAATTATGCGTGTTAGCTGAATTCTATTGCCTTCTGCATTTTAACAAAAAAGTATACATTGCCTTGAAATACAGGCCAATGAAGGAGATAAAGCGGAACAAACCAAGTCACAAGAACAAGAATTTGTGAGTATGCAGCAAAGCTACCATTGCTTCTTAGAATACATGTTTCACTTCCATGTTAAGACCATTTTATCTGAAAGATAGATCAACCAATCTTTCTGTGTTGAGACTGAATTGCTGGGTACATAGCGAACTGATGAGATTCATCATTGTCACCAGAATGGCTATGATGCGGGACAATTAGGAATTGCTAAGAACTTTTTCTAGTTAAAGGGAGTTTGGCCACGACCGTTCACAACAATAAACGAAAGAAAAAGACGTTTGTGGATCGACTTCTTTCATCGCATCAAGAAATTCTGATGGGAGTCAATTCAAACTGAGAGGACCTCAGTCGGAACCAATTTTGCCAATTTGATATTAACCCCTATCGATCCCTTTCCACCCTACCCCACTTCTATTACAAAATATATAAAGCAGATGGATCCACTGGTCTTCTTTTTCAAGTTTTGATTGGAACGTAGAAATTCCATCAGAGCACTTTGCTCATACTACGTCGCGAAAATTATCCACGTGCTTCTATGTTGTGCAGCTTTCCAATGCAAGAAAAAAGAAATACTGTCGCCCAGAGGTCACAATTTATAGGGTTAATCACTTTGATTAGGGCTTGCGTTGGGGCTAGTTGGAATACCATACTCGTGTTTAGAAAGCAGCGCTGCAAAGTTGAACCACAGAGACGGGAACAGCACAGACGAAGTGCATCTATCAACTGTTTATTGCTTGTTCACTTGACTTTGTGTGCATCACAAACAAACAACAATCCCTTTAAATTGTAATGTATGGGCGATAGGACATGCCTCATTGTTCTTTTTTTAACAGAAGTGAAAATGTACCTGCTAGATGCCATTGTCTGGCCACAATACTCAGCGCTCGGCTACACTGAAAGAACAGTGAAAATGCCTCAAAGATGGCTGGCTTTGAGACATGCCTGCAGCGACGTGCAGTTGGAGAATGCACTTGAGCCTGCATACTTGTACAAGACTACCACAAAACTATTTCCCATCCGATCACTACTGAACGTCAGTTTGCGCAATCGACCACGTCGAAAGTCAAAAGGTTGCAGCCCTCGCCTCGTGACAGAGTGAGCGGATGCTCTCCGTCCAGTGATTACACCTTCTGTCCTATATTCTTGGCGTGTCATGGGTTGTGACTGCAGAAGAACATCGGGATAACAGCTACCATTGCATCACGACCGCCATCATCATGATCACCCGGAAGCCAAACCCCGGACCTGGACGACCGTATATAATGTGCCTGCACCTGGAACATCAAGGACTACTTTCACGCCGCGCACGTATCACTCTACTATACAATCCAATCCTTCCTTTCATTTAGGCCGGCAGCCATTCCCCACTGAAAGCAAACAAACGATCAAACAGGTCACTTCTTGATTGATTACTATTTATACACGTAGTGCATTTGAGCTTCATCATAATGGAGTACAACATCGCTACAAACCTTGCTTCTAAAATTCCCTTCTGACTTTTCTGCCTAAGCAGAAACATTTTTCTCGATAGGCAAGCCTGTTTTTACCATTTGCAATCGTCCTCAATGTAGGAAAATTTTGTTGACAAGTCGTGCTTGCTAAACCTAGGCGAGCGTCAATCAAGAAGCGTGAAATTGAGCCCATTATAATGCGCTGATATTGGGACCATAGCACTCCTTGTTCTTGTTCCCTGGTGAAATGACGCAACCCACTCTGGGGGAACGGCCATGAATCGGGCGATGAAGGAACTGCTAACATTTGTTTTTTTTCTGAATAGATTAGGGTGAAACGAAATAAGTACCTTGTAATTGGGATTTAAAGATTTACTGTTACATGTATGAATAATCAATTATCTAAATATTTTTGTGAATTTTGTGAACATTATAAGAATTTTTAAGAATTCTGACGTCTTCAGCATCTCTTCTGTTCAATTATTTCTAAAATTTGTAGTTCATGTGCTCTCGCAGAGCAGTTAGTATGGTCAGCTGTGTGAGAACCACCGCAGATATAACACTGTTCTTCCTGTGATGAACAATGATTTAATTCGTGAGTTTCTCCACATTTATGACACCGAGAACTGATCGGCATCCCTTAATGCTATGCCCGTAGCACCAACAACTAAGACGCTGAAGGGGGCGAGGAGATAGCGATTGAACCCGGTAGGTGAGTGGCCACGCCTTGATCTCTGTCGGACGAGTTGTTCTGGCGAAGGTAACAATGACTGATTCTGTGCGTATCTTCTTGTTCTCAAATAAGCTAGAGCAACGAAATACGGCCACGGCTCCGGTGACAGAAAACATGTCTAAAATTTCTGAAGGGGAGAGGCTCGAGTCGACCCCACGAACAAGTCCTTTAACACAGGCTAAGTGAGTAGGAATGAAGGAGCTTACCGCACATTTGAGAAGGTCAGTGACACAGGCCTGGTCTGGCTAACAGCAGAGAATGCCTTCACGACCAAACTGCCGTACTTCGGTCATCAGTTGGTAGTGGGGTGTCGCCTTCTTAATTCTTTCTGAATGAATTTGGGGTTTTTCACTCGAACTGACTCTGCAGTGGACGGTACCACGGCCACAGGAACGTTGGTCAGTCCGCTGCGCAAGAGAAGTTCAATCGAATAATCATGAAGTGCAAGAGAAGCCGACCAGGCAGTGCTTCCCTGGCCGAGAGAAGAAACAGACATCAGTCTGGTTTACCTAAGTCAATCACCGCCCGATATCCAGCCGCTCCTCGAGAGGGTACACCAAGACACCAGGAAGGGGCCTCTCCAGTGAAATGGTTCATAGAGTCGCACGGCAAGGATCCGTCGAAGAACCAGGCAGGCCGAGAACGTCGACACCGGGTCCCGTGGAACAAGCTTCAGTGGAACTTCAGTGACGCGCAGAATTGGATTGGATTTCCTTTTTCGATGGCGTGTACCCACTGCGGGAAATTGGCCGAGATTTCGATGGTATTAGTAAGGTTTTGGTGGTACAAAAACTGGTTAAAGTGTCATGTGGAAACGGATGAAAATAATGTTTGAAGAACTTAAGGAAAATGTCTTGAAACAACCATGAATTCCTCTATGACTGAGCAGACATCCCTGTGGTACTTGCCAAAAGAGGAGGCTCCTAGCGAAAATATATTTAAAACGGAGAAATATAAACCAAGTTGCGTGAACGTTGGTTCTAAGATGTTTTTCCTTAAAGCAGATAAACGGCGGCGGAATAAGAAAAAAATGATCGATAGCGTCATCTACTGCACAGAATGGGCACAGAGGGGAGGGAGCAGAAAAAGTGCCTTCCTTGTCTTCGTCACCTACACGCTATATGGTCCCCATGTAAGAATCAGACCAACTAGCCCAAAGCTCTGCAGTCTTGAACTTATATTGCACTGATTGATTGACAAATTACGCGAATCACAGAAACAGTTGTATTCTGTGTGATTTAAACGTGCTGCTGCTAATAAATATGGGATTGTACGGTACGGACGAAACGTGCGAAATTTGAAGATGCTCGATTAAACAAAAGCATGTGTTAGCACGCGTGCAGAAAAACGAGGCAAACGAAGTGAGCGCGCAATACCCTTTTTATTCGGAGTTACACCTTCTTATATTCTATTTTATTTAAATTAATAACTGAGTACAACCACCCCATTTTTCATCCATCTACCATTGTGGCTATTTGCCATGTTTTAATGGACCATCGTCCTCATAATCATAAAAAACCCTATACCAAATCAACATAATCCTGATTAACGGATCAACAGCAGCGGACCACAGCCAGCTGGAATAGGTAAGCGCTATCATTCACAGCTGCTTGATTTATTGCTTATTTAGTTACGAAAATGAAGGCTTTAACATCCTCCTCATTAGTTTGTGTTATGCCTTGATACAGCTCCATCCTGTGTGTGCTCAGTTGATGGATTACTCTAGTAGTCCAGCACAGAAAAAACGCCCCCATTTGTCCGCCTATGTTGTTTCCCATTTCTCAGCGCGTATGCATAACTTCCGGCTTGCCGATTTCCCGCTTTAAACACCGCAAATTCTCTTGTGAGGATGCGAGTTTTCGTTCCACTCGTCGGCTTTCCAGAGCTAATTATTTTTGTGCGCATTTGGCTTATTCACAGGACTTCGAGTGCATAGTCATGCCGAAGCATCTTAGTCGCATGATTTCGCACTTTTCGATGGACCTGCACCGGGAGCTGCTGAAGTCTAGGAATGAAAAACCCGAGAACGTCGTCTCTTCGCCGTACGGCATTGCGGCAAGCCTCTCCATGACGCTCTTCGGAGCGCGTGGGAACACCGCCGAAGAGCTCTTGGCCGCGCTACATGCGAAAGACGAAAAAATTCACGATCAGTTCGCGTCGTTTTTACCGAAGTTGGTGAGTCATTCCCACAAGCTGCAATTCCAAGCCGCCCACAGAATCTACAGTGACCTGAAGTTTCCAGTCACTGCCGAGTGCGCAGCCTTCCTGAACTCTACATACTCCTCCACAATCATGTCCGTGGACTTCCAGAACAACAGCGAAAACATTAGAGCCCAGATCAACGACTGGGTCAAGGAGGCCACCGAGTCTAAGATAACGAATCTGCTGGCTCCAGGAAGCGTCGGTCCTTCGACCAGCGTGATCTTAGTCAACGCCAGCTACTTCAGCGGGCTCTGGGAGTCACCGTTCCCGGCGAATACGACGTTGCGCCGCGATTTCCACCTCACCGCCCACACCAAAGTGCAGGTGGACATGATGTCCCAGAAGCAAGATTTCGCGATCGCTCACAATGATGAGCTTGCAGTCAGGGCCATCGAGATACCTTACAAAGGCGGCAGAGCGTCCATGGTCATACTACTGCCCGATGCCATCGATGGGCTGTCGAATCTAGAGCGTCACATATCGCATTGCAAGCTGTCTGATATCCTGGCAGACTTCAAGGAGACATCGAACGTCCAACTGAGCATGCCTAAGCTCTTGCTACAGCAGAGTTTTTCTCTGAAAGACACCTTCCGGGGCATGGGAGTCAACGACCTGTTCTCGGCCAAGTGCGACCTTTCGGGCATGTTCAAGAGTGGAAATCCCTCCGTGTCCGACATAATCCACAAGGCGTACCTGCAGGTTGACGAAGAAGGAACGGAGGCTGCAGCGGCCACGGCTGTTACGGGTTGTGGGCCTTGCGACCCAGGAGCGACGCAGACAACGGAGTTCATAGTTGACCATCCGTTCATGTTGTTCGTTTTGAGGAGCAAGTCCGACGTGGTCTTGTTCATGGGCTCCGTGAGACATCCGTGATGCTTCTTTCTTGTGCCAATTCTCGACTGTCGTCGACTGCGTGCGGCGTTTGCACATGTTATTTTACTGGAAAAATTAATAAACTGCGAGTTTCCCACGTGTACGTATGTATTCGGTTGTTTGTTATTTGACGAAATATACTTTGTACAAGCCAAGCATTTGTTAAAAATTGTGTATTTGTTTGTGTTTGGCCAATTTATTCCGTGCATGTATATATAGACAAGTTGAAGGTGTAATAATAATTATCTTTACTCGTAACAGTTGGAACATGCGATGATTTTTGGTTGCACATAGCACATAATTGAAGATGTATTGAGCTCGCCCCCCCTCTGCATGAGACTCTGCATTCGCCCTTGTAGGCCAATATAGCAAGAAATTAAGCAGATCTCATTGTGCTAAAGCGTCGCCATACTTATACTCCGTTATATGTACTAAGTGGGGTATTTTCCCTCGTGGGTTGGAGCCCATGGTGGAAGGCTCCATTGGCTCACGCCGCACCGCGGTTCACCTTTCGCTGCTCCTGCAGGTTTAAGCAGTTCCCCATGATGAAGTTGTGGGTAGTTGTATCGTGGGGGTAGACCAGAATGAACGGGCATATTCCAGGATGAAATGATACACTGTAGACTATTTTACAAAATGGACAGGAGGAGATGTAGTGTGTGAGGTGGAAGATGTGAACGGTAATGAGATTTGAGAATCAACGAGCTTGCAGTTATAGCGGGATACCTTGATACTTTCTATTGCGATCGCAATTATATGGACACTCCAGGCGAATTTAGGTCGTCGGCATCGTCTTGAGGTTCCGGATAAAGTACAAGTGCGATAGTATCACGGCCGCGTGTCGCATGTTGCAGGTGCGAGGGAAAGCTTGTGAGGGTGAACCAAGAACGATAGTGGATTGATGCGGTGGCATCTTCTCGCGCGCACAAGGAAGGAAGGCGAGGAGTGGGCGCGTCGACTTTTCGCGCGCATGGAGGTAGCGAGGAGATGGTCGCTAAAGGGCGCGCGCTAAAAGGGGAGGGGGGGGGGGGCAGGGGGAGCATGGCCAGCGCGCGTCTCCGCTTGCCACCGGCCGCGGTTGCAGTTTCGCCTTTCGGGCGAAACTGCAACTTGTTTAAAAAGTGGACTGGTTATAGTCGCTCGACGACTTCTAGATTAAACAAATGGTGGGCTGAGGGAAGTATATACTGCGATGTCTATAATATTCTAGCATTCTAGTGAATTTAAGTGGTTTTGTTGGTGCGTCATCTGGGTTGCATTATATTATGAAATGTGCCTTGCATAAGTTTGTATATTTATCTTCAGAGACACTGCTCAGGGTATATATGGATAAATATGTTGGCAGTGTAATGATATGTCCGTTATCGTTTCTCTCGACAGTAAAGACTACTCGCAAAACATAGCAAAGTCTCGAACACGCCTTCAACAATTCAGTAGTAGTCTTAAGGCCTTTATAGCGTTTTACTGCACGTTCAAATAATGAGGACTATAGTCTTAAAGGCTTTCATGACGTTCCATGTTCTCTACAATTAGCAACGGCTAGTTTTTCGGCGTGGGCTTTATTTACTACCTTTCTCACGCTTGCGAACTTTACAACGTAAAATGGAGCCTAACTGGCAACTGACTGATTCACCTTTAAGCTTAACCGACATTCGGTGTAATACATCAGCGACAACTTGTATACGATAGCCTAATCAGGGAACGACGACGCAACTTGATGCCACATGAGCCCAGTTGCACTGCACTGTCATGGCGAGCCGAAGAGCATGTAGGCAATAAGCCGCTGTTATTCTGGTTCCACATTGTTGTGTTTACGCGTCCACTGGCACTTCCGCCTATTGCTTCATTAACGAATTTACCAACACTTGCTGCAGTTTCCCGGCTCACTGGAATTTTCTATATAATTATTTTGGCAAAGTGCTCGATGTGTGTAAACAGGAGCAACCTCGGTGCGTTCTCTAAGCGGCTGCAGAATGAACAGTCAAAGCCAGTGCATCACAGGCTATAGTGTGAACGACAATCAAGTCGCACTTCATAGGTACATTACTTTCGGGAATGTCATTGTTACTGCATGTGAATCGAATGGCTAAGCGGTCGGAAGCTGACGTGACGAAAGGATTAGGTAGGTGGGACACTGCGAGGAGTTTTATACTTTTCCGGCTGTACATGGTGTGCGCGAACAATTTTGTGACGTCAAAGAGCGCGCGTGGGTGTAGCGAGGTAGATGTCGCTGTATGTCATGTCCTGAGAAAGAAATCGCCAATAAAAGATATGCTGTCTCACGTAGTATTATAGTCCATAGCTCGTGAACATTTTGTCAAACTCAAATTTGATTACTTCATTACATGCGCTACATATGACAACTCCAACCTACGCAGTTGCCTTCTCTACCCCCCCCCCCCCCCCCCCATCCCTTTTCTTTTTTTTCTTTTTCGGTTCCATATGCTTTATTTGAAGGATATGGGAAGGGTTGCTATGGATGGTTTTCACCTACGAATCCATACTCGTGCTCTAGTCCTCTCGCGTTTAACCTTTCGTCCTCATGCGTCATAGCTCCACAGTAGTGATAAAATGTGGTCTACTGGTTTTCAGTAATCGACGGGACGACTACATTATTTTTTTCAGTCCATACAAGCCTACATAATACTCGCTATGCGACTTAAAAACTAATAGCGATCTTTGTGTCGGGTAATAAATTTACCTCGGATTTTGGCCCTTTCCCCAATACAGAAGTTTGCTTCTCCACATTGCACCTTTGAATAAGTAACGTTTACCTTTCGAGGAAAGACGAAGAGCAGAATTTACACGCTAGTATTTTGCTATTGCGCGTGATTCCCTCACGGGAGCTATGTTGACATCCTTCCAGGTCACAAAACGCGCTCTCCGGGGACATGGACAATGCTTTAATACATAGTTTCAACAGATGCAGATAACAGCCAGTGTTGCTCGACAATTTTCACATCGTTGGTGGTTTAAGACCGTCTCGTTCACCACGACTTACCAAGGGGCGAAAGCGGAACTGCACTTCTTCACGTTGGGTCATTAATGAGGGCGAGGTGCCATCAATAAAGGAAGGCGGAGCACTCACCCGAGACGAGGTGTGAGGAAGAGCACGGGGGCGAGTGGTTTCCAAGCACGGTCAGAGAGCACGTAGGAATGTGTGGAGAAAACGGCTAATCGCTGGCAAGCTTCTAACGCCACTAATATTTTACCTTAACAAATTATTATTAACAAATCACAAAAAAAAAAAGTATACAGAAACCCAACTTCTATTAAAGCTGGCTTTTCCACACTAAAGGTATCATTGAGTAGAAGCCTACCTCTGTAGTACCCCTATGTTTTGTCGGAGACATCCAGTTACATGGATATTATTCATAAATGCGCTACTGCTATCCACAGTTCGGTCATATTTAAGGGGGAATCCGCGGAAGCAGCGTGTGCAGACTAGCGAAGGAACGCACACACATACAGAGGTTCCGCTGAAAGTGCGATGCCCTAACCGTGCATTAAAGTTCAGTCTAATTTTGGAGGGGAGGCTAGTGGGATGTGGGTCATCAGGTGGTGAAACGGGTCTTGTGGATAGTCGACTGTGACGCTCTGGGATAGCGAGATATAAAGAAGATACGAGGTGTTATGCCTCTACCAACGAGGTTTTCCTGCTAATTGCCGGCCGTCGGCGTGGGCTTTTCACCGTGCCTGGGACTTGAACAATAATGCTCACAAAGGTCACCAAGTGGCATTCGACAAAACTCAACTATCAGCGCCATTGTTGTATTTATTTGCGCGAGAACGATATGCTTACTTTTTCTTTTCACACTTGCAGCACTCTACTGTGTCATTGCAGTGCGCAGAAGGTCTAAAAACCTTCGTAAATCAATGTTGCCACCGACAGCACTCTCTGCAAGTGGTTCGCAAGAAATAAAAGATCGCACTGCATCGAAATCTTTGTTCTTGCCGGCATCACGCAATAAACTTTTTCTCTATAGGGGCTTTTGCAAATACAACTTTTGTTGTCGAGGGCGGCGTCGCGATCCCCCGCGGAGCCTCCTTCTAGAAGGCGCATTTATCCACGGGGTTCATCCTGGAGCCCGGCGCACAGTTGAAGGCTTCGCCAAAGCCGGGCAGGTTCATGGCGGGCACGTCGCACCTCGCGCGGTACGCGGCGTGATTGCCGCCGCTGTAGTCGCGCCAGACGCTGTCCGTGGACCACATGACGCAGCGGGACACGAAGTACAGCTGCTCGCCGGTCAAGTTGAGCGCGGAGCCGCCGCCGGGCACCGTGACGCAGCGCTGGTGCTCGGGAAGCTCTCTGAACGCCGCGTGCGACACCAGTGATCCCGCGAAGTCGGCCATGTTCTCGGACGCCTGACGGTCCAGACTGTCCGTCTTGCTCATCTGAGCAGGAACATCGAAGATTGGGCAAGTTTGAGATTTGTTTGATTTATTGCACATTTGTTTCACAATTTGTATGCTAGAGGATTGCTTCAGAAGAAGGTCCCAAGGAAAAAAAAAACATGGTAAGGAGCATCTCCTAAGAGTATAGTGTGCGTTTCCGCTTCTACGGCAAGTGTCCGCGGCCATTGAGTCCGATGTCTTCATGTTTGCCTGTACGCGTGTGACACCATACTTGTTAATTTATTTAGCAAGCGAATGTTTACAACAGTGTATACCAGATGATACAACTATTAACTTTACTGCGTATAGATGTCTAATATTTTGCTATCTCAATCAATGCTTCTCCTTTCGGGTGAAACTGCGACTTCATTTGTGAAGCTATAACTTATCGCAGGTTTCTTACATGCTAACGATTAGTTTAATCTTGCTTCTGGTGCTACCTTAAGGTGTTATGGTTACGCTTTAAGCAAAGAGCATTTGTTTAAACTAAAGATAATTTACGCATAATCAGTGTTTCTGTGAGAATGCCACATAGATTCACTGACACTTCACCTCTAACGTTGTCGGGACCTATTTATTCTTTGAAAATTACGTGATAACCTTATTTAGCTGTGAACATTTGGAGCTTAACTTCCTTTTGAAACGATGCAATTAAACCTCTGAGATTAACAACAACAAAAAAGCCGCAGTTTCTCCCGAAAGGCGAAACATCGATTGCGATAGCAGATTAGGAGACAGTAATACGATGTATGGATAGTACTTTTATAGGCCGTGTGAACTTGTAAACATTCGCTTGCTAACTAAATTAACCAGCATGGTGTCAGCGCGCACAGCAAACATGGCCACATCACACTCGATGACAGCGGACACTCGCTGTCAAAACGCTGGCGTGAGGAAACGCGGCAGCAGCGGCGAGCGAAATGACCTTCGTCTCTTCGTGCTGTCTATCGCTTCAACGCAAACTGAGCGCCGAGAACACATAGTACGCTCAAAGCTTACAGCAGCCGACGCACCCCATAGCAGATCGCTCACAAGATACGGCCGCGCGACTGCGCGAAGCCGGCACATGCGCAGTTCCAGCCGGAGTGGAACGCCGGCCCCTTCCTTTTTCTTCCCTCCGGCGCCTCGTAACTTTAGGTGCCTTGTGCGCGACGGAAGGCGGCGCGCTTTCTCCCTGCTTTCCTCCCTTTCGCGCTCGCGACAATGAGCCGCGATCGTCGGCTCCTCTCGCACGCTTTCGCTCGCACACACAGCGTACGGCGCGCGACAATGGTGTTATCGCCCTCAGACTTTATACGGAACATCACAGTGACGGCGACAGCAGAAATGCGCCTGGAATGCCCATGCAATTGCTATCGCAATGAGCTAATGAGCTGTGCGTTCTCAACGAAGTTATTACAGGTCACAGACCAACCGCCGCTGTAGAGAAGTGATTATAGCGTTCTGCATGCTGCCGAGCAAACGGTGGCTAGTTCTATTGCCGGCATCAGCGGGCGCATTCAGATCGAGGTGAAATGAAAAAAGAAAAATCAGAAGCCCGCTCGTGCACTTAGATTTATGTGCACATTAAAGAACCTCAAGCTGTCAAAATTCATCCTGAGCCCTCCGCTACGGCATCTCTCATGCATCCCCAGTATTTCTTTGTTAGGGTAAACCTTACAATTTAATCAATCAAGCGACACCTCATAGACAAGGCACGACCACCCACAATTCGCGTAGTGCGTGCAAGTGTCAGATATACCCGATATTTTGGCATCGGAGCGACAAGCTACCTTTAGTAAACACAAATTTGGACTTGTAGCTTTCGTTGAGTCACGTATAAGTTCCCGCCACTCACCTGTCGTGGCAACTCAGACTTAAGTGTTCGAAATATTTTTCCTAAATTAATAAAAAAAAGCGCTAATATTATACATAATGGAGCAGTAATGAATGGTATCAGTAATGAGTAGATTGACATGCCCATATGTTTATATGGCCATGACTCGAGTACTGATTTCGACTCGGTAATCTCGTAGGCAGCGAGAAGTGCAACCCAACAGTCATTACTCTAATTGGTTAGGCAAAGTTGGCATTTTAATCAATGCTGACGACGGTCTCGAAAATTTCTTTCGCTATGTATCAATCAGTTCAAGCCATCGCCTGAAACGAATATGACAGTGCAATTTGCAATTTCCATTTTCATTGAATTGAGGCATTTAAATACATCCCTTATAGAAAATATTTCTATTGTTTTCGGTTATTTCCAGAAAATTTGGGTCGCCTACCTCGGATTGCTTTCACAGAAGGTTTCTCGGTTTCTCGCCCGAATTACTGTGGTCCCATGGCTTACTGTAAAAAAATTTACACTGCGGGCCTCCAAATTCTTACTGCCGAGTAGAGGCCATTGAAGCATCCGATACGCTGGCAAGTGTCCAAATTAGCACAGCTCATTAAGCATAGGCCTTCCTACAAATATTGCTCGAGAGAACCCTGGCGCTAGTGTCTATGGGAGCTGCAAGCATGGCAGTTAAGCCAGCATGGTAATAATGGTTACTACGCCGATTTGCTTAAACTTAGTTTTTATAGTTTCCAACGGCTTTGTGACTTAACAAACTGATCATAATAAGCAACCTATGTCGTTATAAATGTCACAATTCGCAATCATTTGCAAGTGCGCAAAACGCTATCACATTTTGCGTTTAGAAATACTGGATTGCTTCGAATTGTAGGCCAATAAAGGCAGATAAGGCGTAGCGAACAAAGCCAGAAGAACGTCTGAAGTCACAAGCACGAAGATACACGTCCGTTTTCTGATCAATCATTCCTATGGTAACTGGACGATCGCGGTGCACCAGATTTCCCTCAAACAACTTTGGTATAGAAAACTATGACATTGAGGAGCTACGTGCTGGAGCTTTTGGTGGCAGTGAGTTCTGACCTTGGCGTGTTGGGACTGGAGGCAACTGATCATGCTCCCGTGCTTGCTCCGAGACCAATGCGTCAGCCACTGGCGAAACAGGCCGCTGGCGTCCACGCCGGCGCCTTGCGCATCGTACCCCCATGCGACCTCTCGTGCGCTATGATCTGCGCGGAGATAGCGTCATCATCGCCGTCATAACGAAATAACACTGCTGGGCGCCGAAAGCCGTCGAGCTATTCTGACCCTCGTCTTGCATCAGCCAAGGACAATAGGTCGCTGGCTCATGACGCAGCTAGGTATAACCCTGTACGTATTACCAGCAGTTTCTCGGCCCCCATGGCGCCCGAACCTCTCGGTAGTAATTGCTAGTATTCTGTTTCCAGTGCAAATACGCTAGGCACGGGAAAAATAGAGAGAACAAGCGCTGGTGCCCAACCACAAACCCACACGACGAATGAATTGAAAGTCATTTTTGCTGCTGAAAGGACTCACACAAAAAGGAAGACACATTGACGACAGCATGGGCGTCCGTCGTCATTGTGTCCTTTCAGCGGCCAATATGAATTTCAGCAAATAACGAAGCCAAGAACCGGTTACCGTGAAACAGAAATTATCGTTTACCTGGTGTGTCCCCAAACTATCTGAATGAAAATGTATTTAGGCTTTAAAGTATAGCTCCTGCAATAGCTTAAGAGTCACCTTAGCCTTCACTTATTTTTTCTCTGTATCACGTACCATTCCTAGCGTTCCATATTTGTGCGCAGGCGGGCCTCGCCTGTAGAACACTGGCCTGCCGATCATACCGGCCGGTACGAAGACCTTGTTCTGTTGCACTCCGAAGTAAGCGATTGCACTGCCCGCGACGAAGACTACGTCCGACGTCGAGTGTCTCGCCATCTCTCGGCGCTGGACAATGCGCGCCGCGCTCAGCCAGGCTCGCCAGAAGGAACCACCCCGCGGCGACTCGGGGAACTCGGCGAAATATCTGTCCATGTCATGCTCGTTGCGCATACCGTGCGGGAATCCATTCGCCAGCTGCATAGCGCGCAACTTGGCCAGGGCGTTCTCCAGGGAGAGCGAGTCAAGCCACAAACTTTTCTTCAGCTCGCCCTCGTAGTACTTCTCGAGACGTGAGAAGATGCTGTCCGTCTACCTTAGGTAGCTTTCAGGTACGGCTGCAAAGCGGGAGGCAAGGAATGAAAAGACGCAGACGTATTAAAGGCACACCAAAGAGAAACATTATTTGAGCCGCATTAGTAAACTACCCTTCTACGATGCCCAAACGCCCGTATTATCGTTATAACAGGCTTGGTAAGAGAGAAAAGCTCACCGTGACGAAATGAACTTGGACGGCGTCTGCTATGATTTAGTAAATTCTTTATCGACAAAGGTGGGGTACACTGTATTCTAAGAGAGCCTATAAGACTTAAGTTAACAAGCTTAAAGAGCTTTTGCTGAGCGAATACGAGAAAATACTTGGAAATTTACGATGCCACACTGACGTGCCGGCGCGGGGTTTCGGCGCACAATTCGAAAAATGGAAGCTTGGTTTTTATTCGCTCTTCTAATAACCAACCTGACACAAAATGATTGAAAATTAACTTTCGAAAGAATGTCAGACTCAATTTACTAGTGTCTTTTTTTTCTTCTTTAATGTGCCTAAAAGCTCCACACTTGTACGAGGTTGCTTATAAGAACGCTAGGACAAACACTCGCATAGAGGCGTTCCCATTTTTATGCGTCGCTGGTATGGCGCTACAATACAGATTTAGCGGGGACTGCGGCAACCCGGCTGTGCAGAGAAGAAACTAAAAAGGAAGTATAAGATGGTTAGTTGTATGTACCAGTAATGAACAAAGGCGCTTTGAGCCCCTGGCCCGGGGCTTTTTATTGGCGGTGAGTGGTTACCATATAAAAATAATGGAAGACGGCATTCAAGACAATTAAAGCCTTGTGTGCACTTAGGTTGAAGTAATTCTTCAGCTTGTTCATGCCGTCAAGTTGTTTCACCTGAGTAGGTTTCAGGGGAGCTTGTTTGCCCAGTGTCAAGTCTGGTTTCCTATGGTATTCTCTTCATCCGCTTCCTCATTCTATCTCTTTCTTGACGTTTCCTCGTTTCTCTAATGGGCCTTCGCTATTTTGTGGCCTGGGTTCGTGACTAACCCCTAAAGTCGTAGCCCCGAACTATTTGTCGGAGTTAGGGAACAAAACCTGAGCGTATGTGCGCGTAGGCATTTACCCTGAAACGAGAACCTCGTGTCAACTCCTTTCTCTCCATGTATGTCTTGCAACCCCGCTCATTTTCGCAACGTGTATCACTACACCTCAAACGAATCGACACACATTCCTCGCCTCTTCCGATTTGTCTCCTGTTGGAAACGATGTCACGTACGAGAGGGCTCATCAAATGTGGTCCACGCGTATACCTTGCAGCAGGTGAACGCCCATGAGAGGTGCCTCCAGGACCTGCGACACCCGTGTGACGCACTGGTACCGGATGGCGACACTAGTGAGCAGGCCGAAATGGTCCGTGTGACGACCGAAGCCGGCCAGCTGGCGCACGATGCTCCAGGATATAAGGCGGTGGAACTCAGCTTCCCTGCATGGCGTCACGAGCAGCCCGAGCAGCGCGACAGCGTTCGAGTTGGCGTAGACAAAATCCTCGCCCGTGTAGCTACCATGCGAGTAGTGTGCAACCATGCGCCCAAAGTTGTCTGCAAGACGGACGTAATTCAGGTCAGTGTAAGCTAAATCAATGCGTTAGAAGCCACCGACATCGATTGTCAAAGAACGCGTTACAACTTATTTGATGTCGGCTATAGGATTTCGTTGAGCGGAGTCATATATAAACCACCAAAAGGACAAAGGAAGGCCAAGCTCGCCACACACCCAGGAAGAAAGTGGCGTGATACGCAATGACTCCACCACGTGAACTCACCATGTGACCCACGCGATGGCGGATTACGTTGTTTCCGAGATCGACCCAGTTTGCTATCATCACTCTGCGCGGCATCGATCCACTTTACGAGGCGAGGAACAGAACGAGTAGACGCGACAATGTCCGTAGAAAAAAGTAAAGAAGCTTTTTCTCCAGTAAATGAATTATGCCATTGAAGGCGTATATTTGTTGCAGCGAGGATATTTAAGTACCATATGTTGTTTCCTTGCGAAACTCCCAAGAAAAAGCCGTTCACCGACAGGTTTCTTGTGATAGTACAAATGACTATTGTTGCGAAGTCGGGGGTCCGTGCGGTCAACGAAGTTTCCATTGGTGGTGCCGTGTCAGGTGCCGGGAGAAAGGATTCCGAGCAACGTTTTAAGAGAATGAAGAAAAGGGAATACATTGAAAAAGGTACACTCCAATTATCGGAGCACAGTATGGTAGCGTCTTAGCATCTCCGAGTCACACTGTCTCCGAGCCTCCTCCTCAGACGTCTCGATCCACTTTTGTTGCCTGTGTCGTCATTGTTCATGGCTTCCACTAATCCGGCGTCAAGAGACAGATGGCGTCAGGAGACTAATCCTAGCGTCGGCGAGCTGGTTGCCCCGTTCAGTGCGCCGAAGTTATCGGTGAGCGGGTGCCCCTTTCGGTGCGCCGCAGGTGTCGGAAACGCACGCACATCACTGGGAACAAACAAAGAAAACAGGAGGAACGCACGTTGATTCCTATCCCCGGCGTGATCATGCCAATTTGGGCTGCTGATAGACGTGCAAATTCGTAGCCTTGCACCGACCTTCACTCCGGCGTGGACAGGCCAATTTGGGCTGCTGACAACTGCATGTCGCAGGTGTGGCCTTTCTACCCCTGAACGGCCGCCGGGCACAACACTACATAATCCGATTCGTTATATGGGTACACTTCCCGGCTTTCGGTTAGAGATCCACCAACCACCCATTAATTGGTTGACATTCCTGCTTCAAACCACAGTGAAGTCCGAAGAATATCTGCGGCACAGTTAGGTGTAATTTAAACTACCTGGCTTCTTGTGCGCAATTTTAGCGTATATAGGAAGGGGACCCAAAATAACGAGAATTTCACAATTTGCATATTTTTCCCTTAAATTTTATTTCGCAAGCATGCCTTCAGGCATAATAGATATGGGGTCCCAAAAATACTAACAGATTTCTTTTGTCTTGGTAGTCCAACGGGGAACTGTAGTAAGGGCCATGTACGTCGGTAGATCGTTCATGGAGAAGGCCTGTCAGACCAAGGTGGCAAAGGTGCGTTTGATAAGTCCGGGACAATTCCACAGCCGGTGTGCAACGTTAACATTCCCAATACTGGTGTCGCAGAACGGACAGGAAGATTCACATGGGCCGCGGTATTGTTGTGGCCATAAGGCAGTCACCACCGGCGTAAGGGCAACCCCGTTTCTTTGCCACTTTTTTCGAATGTTGCCATACATTATTCACCTTCAACGTATGCTCTCTCGGGGACGTATATATATATATAATGCGCTTGCATTAGTGCTTCATTCATTATTCAAAACTGTTCTCGGAACTCTTGCAAACTGATGACCCTCAGTGCTTCCGTGGTATCTTTCTTTACCTCTACCGCATCTTGAAAACGCGTCCCTTAACCTGTCATTTCAGTCTTGGAGACAAGTCCCAAAGGCCAAAGGATATGAGTACAGATGATAAGGTATACACTACTGCTGTCGTCACTTCTGTAGCACACGCTCATTGCTGTGTGGGCGGGCGCGTTGTCATGTACAAAACACTCGCTTGAGTTCTCGAAATTGCGGTGTTTTTCTTTTCTTTTTCAAACTGCTTTACACACAATCGTTCGTACACTTGCTCGTTGACTGTTTAGCCTTGTGGTACAGATTTAGAATAAACAAGCTAAGCTTGGAAAATTACTGCCGTCCTTCACCCCTCCCTCCAACTTCCTCTGTATGTCTTGATGCTTTGATGCTCTTGTATATGCAACAATTTTCACCAAATTTTGCCGCACAATAGACGTACGAGGTAGGTTATTATTTTTCTTTCTCTTTCTTTTTTCCCTTTGTACTTTTACACTTTGGCGACTACTGCCACAGCAATGGGACAACTTCCCAATCGATGGTCATGCGACCACAGTAATTTGCGATACCCAAGCAAAACCTACCGTTCGGTCCACGATTCTGGTGAGCAAAATTAGCACCACAATCAGCCCGGGGAGGGCCGCAGTCGCCCTGAAGCAGCAGACGCAGGGGTCAACGCCATCACGGTTTCGCGGTGCCTCTATGGCACGCGGATCTGCTGGCCACTCGTCAGTCTCGTAGAGCGAGTCCATGCGCTCCAGCGAATCCATTCTTCTGAAACGACAAGTGACAAAATATTTCTATGCGCCAGCTCAAAGTTCTCAAACACGCGGACAGAACAATGCCCGCGCACTGCGCGCCTGGGTGACTCGCACACATCGTTTCCCCTTATAATCTACAGAAGCCTAAAGGCGCGTCCACTCTAGCGGTAAGGCGCGATGCTACCCAGTCGCTCTGAACCTGCGTGCTCATGGCTCATAAGAAAATATCTGGATCTAGAAGCTAAGCAATCTTACTTATCAACCAGGTATGTTTCGGAGGTTGTCATAGCTGCGAGCAGGGAAGCCCTGGCCACTATCACCTCGCTTGCTTGCTTGCTTGCTTCCTTCCTTCCTAAATTATGGCGCGTACCCACTACCCGCGATTGGCCAAGAAGCCGGCGCTTAAACACGTTGGAAGGGGGGAGAAAACTTAGGGAAAAAAGTATACGTGAGGGAGTAGTTGAAATAATACAATGAAATAAAGTAGACAAGCTAATGTTAGAGACGTTTTTTGTCCTTAGAGGAAAGCGTATGGTATTTAAAGGGAGAACAAACTGGAAGGTAATAAATTTTAGTCAGTTGAAATTGGAATTTTCCAAAATCATAAATAATACATGAGTAAATCAACCAGTTCTTCCCCTTGCGTAACAAAGGAACTTGCATACGGCCATGCATACGTTTATGTGGCTAACATTCAATGTAGATGCCCCAAAAGAGAGAATGTTCTCAGTGTTTACAGCAATGTCTGATTTTCCTAATGGAATTTCGAAGTACTTTTTTCTCTGGATTGCAAATAAACGGCAGATTAATAAAACATGATCAATGGTTTCAGGTTGATATATATATATATATATATATATATATATATATATATATATGGGTATAGACAAAGAGAACATATGCACCTTTTCATTTCATCATTTCAACATATTGCAATTGGACAGTGCAGCCTCAGGCACTGCATTCTAACAGCTCCTGGCTTGCGGACCCAGTTGGGCTTTAGAAGACTTCAGGAAGCTTTTATAACGGAACTGTTAGCCTCTTGTTGGTCGGGATTTTTCGCGACGTCATCATCATGGAAAAGAAAAGAACCTTCAGCAATTGAAGTGGAAAGTGCATGCATTCCTTGATATCACGCATACAACGGACACCACAGCATTCATTTCAATAAACAACAAGCATAAAACAAGTTTTGCGCAAGCTGCCGCGACGACGGCAGCTTACGACGTGGGGAGTGACGTCACTAGCCTTTCATATATAAAATAACCAGCTTAGCAACTGATTTCATTGTTGTTGCAGTAGCGCTAACGGTAGGCACCGCATAGGTAGGACTCCCGAGGAGCAGCGTGAATACGAGGAACGGTAAAGGGAAAGGAAACGGCAATACGACCAGCGGTGGCATACTGCCGCTGGTTGTATTGCCGTGAAATTCTAGCACAGGGGATGTCCGCACGTTCACATTCTCCTGTGGCTAAATAATGCGCCGGAGGAGGAACTGAGCAATAAAGCAGTGGATACCCCCCTCAGCAGGTGTAGTGGTGGTTTTCAACAGCGGGGCCAGGATGGCGAGTCATCTTCCTGACTTTTTTTTTTTTCACATTCAGGACTCAGGGCTCTAGATGATGTCATCGTTAGCGGTTGGACGAACTGAAAGAAGTGGCTGCTTAATGTGTAAGCAACTTCTTCTTTTACATTATTTTATATTAATCCTCGTACCAAAAAAAGTGGAACTTGACTTTCAAAAGCACACACTAATGACTGCTCAGCACTTTCGTGCACCTTCAACAGAAAGAAACACACACCACACGCGCTCACTCCCAACTGGTATTAATGCACGTATGGAAAAATACCTACATAGAAAATGGATGCATCGCGCATGTCAAGACGAGGCACAAAACTAGCATACATCTAAGGCACTTGTCCATATCAATTAATAAAATTGAATTCTTTATCATGTAGTAATAAGGATGCTTGGCTTAAACACGGTGCGGCATTCTTGGTGATGATAGGCTTCCGAGATTTCTCGTGTGGTTTGGTTAGGGTGACGGAACAAAATGATTGCGTTTTCGAAGATGGGTTTGCAAGGACACGATGTAAGGCGAGATGAGAGGATGGCGCGCCGTTTAATGAATTTCTGTGCTCTCTGGGGCGTACGTTGACACATATGCCTGTTTGGCCAATGTATATATTCATTGTTTTATTCAAAAACACCCCCAAAGGCCCTCATTACGAGGGTATTACATAAGGGGGGGGGGGGGGCGATCACAGGCACTGGTCATAGTTTGTACATCATACTAAAAACAAGAGAATGTAACAAAAGTAATCATACAGTGAAACATAGGTAATATACCAGATAATTAAGTCACAATTATTACAGAGAAAACATTAGTACATATAAGGAGAACATAAGGCAACTGCAATGAAAAACACCAACAGACATTGAAAACAGTGTAAAAGTCCAAAAAATAAAGATAATAACAATATTACTTGACAAGTCGTGAGCTAAATAAATCTTGAAACTTAGTCAAGTCTGGTTCCGTGGCAATAACTGATGGTAAGGCGTTTCATTCAGTTATTGTGCGTGGTAAGAACGAATATGCATAATGGGATGACTGGCAGTTAATGCGTTTGACTTTGTATGGATGGTCAGGGCCTGGAAATATAACTGGTGGTGACTGAAAGAAATAATCATGAAGTGATGGATGGTGATAAAGCTTATGGAAAAGTGCTAGGCGAGAAATTTTACGGCGAAGTGTTAAGTTGTCCAACTCGGCTTTATTCTTTAACGAGGTCACGCTGGTCTAACGTGAAAAAATACTGAAAAATAAATCGCACAGCACGGTTCTGCAAGGCTTCGATGTTACCGATGGTATAAGTTTGTTCGGGATCCCAGATGGCAGACGCGTATTCTAGTTTAGGGCGGATTAATGACCACAGCTTAGGGAAATTTTATATAAAACTTTCGAGACCTAATCTACAGAACGATTAACATGTTTCCGGCTGCATTTTCTATCGCCCAATGATGTGGCCTGTGCCCTTCTGCGCACAATGGAGCAAATGCCACTTAGTCTGTGTGGTGCAGAAAATGACACCCGGACACCATAACGCTTTGCCACATTTTTTTGGTCGTGTGAAATTTTATATACGTAAGGAAGAACTGCCAATTTCTCGTTTCCCTCATTTTTAACAGAACGGCAAAGCCCGCATTTTCGTTGCTTTGCAATACGCACGAGTTTTTCCCAAACTCATGTGATCAGGTGCATAGGGTAACCTGCGGCCTTAAGGCATTCCACTTGCACTCGAAAACCTGTGCTCAGCTTGTGCATGCAAGTTTTTTCCAAGGCTGCACGTAAGTACGACAGAACAATTCCGCGTTTTACACTTTACAATAAAATTTCACACGACCTAAAAGATGTGGCAAAGATGTGGTGTTTGGTTGTCATTTTCTGCACCACAAAGGCTAAATCGCATTTGCTCCACTGTGCAGAGAAGGGCACAGGCCATATCATTGGGTGATAAAAAATGAAGCCTGAAACATGTTAGTCGTTTTGTCGCTTGTGTCTCGAGAGTAGTGTACAAAATTTCCCTACGCTATGGTCATATGTACATTGGTAAAACAGGCCGATGTGTCAACGTACACCTCAGAAAGCACAGCAATTCATTAAACGGCGCGCCATCCTCTCATCTCGCCTTGCATTGTAAATCGCGTCCTTGTAAACCCATCACATTATATCGCGTGTGGTGTCTCTCTTTTTCTACGCCCTTTGTGTTTATAGCGCTCTAAGTTTTTATAGTAATGCATTACCAACTAGCCTACCTATCCATCCAAGGCAGCATGCTAAAGCAATCTGAAGCTATATAAGAAATTGGGGCCACAGCACGAACCAATAATCTTGGCAGCGGGTGATTAAAGCATTGGCGTTTCACTCCACTCATTGCTTTCATTTGAAAGGCACATGTGGTTTTTTTCGCCTGCCATTAGCGGCGCGTTACGCCATTTCATCTGAAGTCATCATAGCAAAAGCGGCTCCAAATGCAATTCAAATGCTATTTAAGTATCTCATCATCCGTGTTCATTCCTTTGGCAAGATATTTTGTGTAAGGTAGATCAGGTAGACTGCGTCACATAAAACGAATACTGCTTGCTTATTTGCTCAAGTAATAACAGTTGCCCACTACGGTGGTAATGGACAGAAAACTGGTGCCAAGACGGTACAATTGTAAGTTTTGCAGATAGCAAATATCTAATACATGGGAAACGGGAACAAAATAACTGGACGAACAGTTGATTTGTTACGGCAAACTTCATTTTCATTTCTTCAAATGCGCCTATCCCCCCCCCCCCCCCCCCATCTCCCGCTTTCTTTTTTACTACTTCCTTGCTTTTCTCCGCTGCAGTTAGCCAATTCGTATAACGCGAACGGATGTAAAAGAGTTTAACACAAAATCCTGCCTCACCGTTGGAAAGCTTCTTTTTCTTAATGTAATTATATTTTAGCAAAGTATTTCCCCTTCGTTAGAGTATAGCGTCAGTCTGTGCCCCCAGGATCATCCGCAAATCTATAGTATAAAATGCTAGCAAAGGCGTCGCGAGCTCGCCGGAGTGACAGGTGTCAAAAACATACAACAAACTATGTCCAGTACTGCTATCCCCATGGCAAGAAAAAGAGTGAAAGAAAACAAAAAAGAAAGACAAGAGAAGCAAGTTTCCGTTTAATGAGCTGGCAAGTCTCTGCTACGCCTATTCGCACGAGCTGCTGCAGTTCAGTGCCATCGCCGCAGTGGGCCTCACGTAAGTTGTTAAAGTGACGAACACGAAAAGGGCTCTCGCCTCTTGCCAACAACGTGATCGCCGTTATAACGTCGGACTACACCTTCTGTTGGGACCTTTAGCATGGTGTCCATTGAACTAGGTACCAGGGTGTCGCAAACTAAGCAACGAACGGCGGTGCCCATAGTTCGTGACTTAGTGGCCCGAGGGAGCTCCTTGTGGTCGCTTCTAAAATGACTGACAGTAAGTCCAGTCCGTGTAAGACGATGCAGTTCCGTGGGCGAAAAACGTAAGTAAACTCAGTGATTTGTTTCTATTTAATAATCGGTAGCAATCGCATCACGGAGTCGGTCACGTGGGGGCAGCTGTAGTTATCTTGAATAAAACAAAGGTAAGCTGGGACCGCAGCCAGCGAAGCAACCGGTGGCGCCTGCAATGTGCAGCCCGGTGGCGCGCGCGCGCGCGCGCCGATGTTATCGACGACGTAAGAGGTCTGAAATGAAGTCCAGCGGGTGACCGACGGTGTCGGTGATCTTCTTGTGCGGCTTCAGGTGCGGGTTGCTGCTGGGAGTGTAGGCGGTGCAGACGCGTATCAGAGACACTGTCACCACAGCACTCAGCGCGACACCCAAAGCCGTCAGGTACCAGTGCCGCTGTGAAAAAAAAAAAGAAAAACGAGAACGGAGAGCCTACGCTTGGAGGCCAGGGAAAAAAAAAAAAAACGGAGAAGCGAAAGAGAAGGACTTTTGAGTAGACAGTGAATAAAAAAGAAAGCGCTCGGTACACTCGTAATATAACACCTCTACAAAAGAACGACTTTTGAGTAGACAGTGAAAAAAAAAAAGTGCTCGGTACACTCGCAATATAACACCTCTGAAACATCAGAGATATTACTTCTACTAGCAAAAGAGGCTTCGTGTGCGACAAAACGACGCGAATGTGAAACGTCCTGGCTAGACGCTTACTAACTAGCCCCGTCGCAGCGTTACTAAATTTGAAACGCCCTGTAGGGAAGCGGCCGCGAAATTAGCGAACCAGCTCTAATTCAGAGGTCATAGATTGTGGTAATACACGCGGAGGCTAGCTACATTCATCCAGCAATAAACTGCGCCGTTCTTCTTTCAACTGTACCCCATATTGACTTGTTCTGAGAGAAAAACAACAACAATAAAAAAAAAATACGGCGAACTCGACAATTCAACCATATTCAGTCATATGCACAGCTTCGGCCTACTTATTCGTATCTTGCACCAAAATGACACAACATCGGCGCGCAACAGAGCACACTAGTAACAGTGACCGCACAGACAATAGTGCAGTCAGTCGTGAAGGCAGCAGGTAGCCACCACAATTTGACAGCTACATGACAGAGCTCACAGGTGGCCGCCTCCCAGCCACTAATCTCCCTCGAAAGAGCCTGACGCCAGGGCGGAGGCAGACAACCTATATCTCGTTTCACCATAATGTGACACCGGCGTGGAAGGTATACATTCGACACGATGACCCGAATAGTTACTGTACATGCTCCCGTAGGGAGCGTATACAGTAACTACAGTAGTTATATGTATTCAGTCTACAGTACACAGTATTACAGTATTCAGTATACAGTATACAGTAGCAGCAGCTATATGTATACACATATATAGTTATATATAGAACATATATGACTCCACACGCGAATACACAGTCACGCCACCTGCCCTTCTGCGTCAGAGCGTAATCTGCTCAAAACAACCATGAGGTAAGTTACTCCGGGGCACAGAGTGTCGAATCCCCTGCTTGCGTATTGAGGAGCCACGTTGCATGGTAGCACGCAAAATGAATATATATATATTATAATACCGAGACCGATCAAGTTGTCCAGCGCTGTTTATTCCACCAAAGGCAACGCCCCCAGCTCACGCGCGAAGAAGTCGAAGAACAGTGAAGATGATGATGGCTATGTACAAATGAAAACGACGAAGTACGTTAATAGTGCTTACACTAACTTCCCCCCGTCATGGAAGCGGCCAGCCTGGCCGCAGATTAGAGATTATCTAAACGGGGAGTGAAGGGCTTCATCCGCGAGACGTGAACAATTTCAGCATTCCGGCGGCGCCGGTCAGTGACGGAGTGTACTGGGCGAACGAGATAGTTCACTGCAGATGTTTGCTGCACAACGGTGTATGGGCCAATGTAGCGTGGAAGGAACTTCTCACAGAGGCCTGGGGTGCGGACTGGAGTCCAAAGCAGGACTTGGTCTCCAGGGTGAAAACGTAGGTCACGGCGTTTGTTGTCGCAGTAACGCTTGCGCTCAGCTTGGGTAGCTTCTGTGCTTTGCCGGGCGATTTGACGGCAATGTGCAACTCGGGCAGCGAAATCTTCCGGAAGCGACGCGTTAGGCGAAGAAGGTGCGAAAAATAGTTCTCTGTCGAATATGGTGGAAGGAGATCGTCCATACACAAGGAAGAAAGGGCTGTAGCCGGTAGTTCGTTGAATAGCAGTGTTATATGCGAATGTCACAAAAGGAAGAATTTTATCCCAGTCAGTGTGGTCAGGACGGATGTACATGGAAATCATGTCAGACAGCGTACGGTGGAAGCGCTCAGTAAGGCCATTGGTTTGCGGATGATAAGTGGACGTAGATTTGTGGACGGTATTAGTGGCTCGAAGAACTTCCTCGAGGACTTGTGAAATGAACGCCTTGCCACGGTCACTGAGAAGAACGCGAGGAGCCCCATGGCGCAAGACGATGGCGCGCAAGAAAAAGTCGGCGACCTCAGAAGCGGTGCCGGATCGCAGAGGGGCAGTCTCGGCATATCTTGTTAAATGGTCGACCGAAGTGACAATCCAACGGTGACCGGAGGGTGTCAACGGCAAGGGACCATATAAATCAATGCCAACAAATTCAAAAGGTGCGTCCGGGCAAGGGAGAGGTTGTAGTAAACCGGCAGGAGGGGATGTCGAGCGTTTGCGGTGCTGACATGACGCACAAGAGGCAATGTATTTGGCCACCGTTGAGGATAGGCCAGGCCAGAAGCAGCGGGTCTTTATGCGGTCGTATGTCTTGTGGAAGCCTAAGTGGCCAGCCGATACATCGTCGTGAAGTGCCTCTAATACCCGCAAACGAAGGCAGCGAGGTAGAACTGGGACCCACCGGTGACCTGTTGGGTGGTAAATGTAGCGGTGTAGCACGCCACCTTGAAGGCGGAATTGTCGAAGTTGGCGTCGCAAGCGGCTGTTGGGCGGTTCGGCGAACCCACTAAGGCGATCCATGAGAGCTCGACAGTAGGAGTCGGCCCGCTGAAGCGAGACGAAATCAGAGCGTGATGAAAGCGTAACTTGGTCCAGGGATGTTATCGAGAGTTGGTGAGAGGCAGGCGTAGCATCGGAACGACGTGGTTGGGAAGACGACGGCGCGTTACCTGGAGAGAGTGAGAGTGGGCAGCGAGACAATGCGTCTGCATCATGATGGTGTTTTCCAGACTTGTACGTTATAGTGAAGTTATATTCCTGCAAGCGGAGTATCCAGCGTCCTAAGCGTCCTGACATGTTTTTCATTGATGACAGCCAACACAGAGCATGATGGTCGGTGACGATGGTGAAGTGGCGGCCGTAAAGGTATGGGCGAAATTTCTGAATCGACCAAACGATAGCCAGGCACTCTTGCTCTGTAATGGTGTAGTTCCGCTCAGCTGGAGAAAGTGTTCGGCTGGCATATGCTATGACTTGCTCTTTAGATGCTGTATTACGTTGCAGAAGTACTGCGCCAATACCTTGTGCGCTTGCGTCAGTATGGAGTATGGTGGGGGCACGATTATCGAAGTGGCGAAGCACTGGTCCGGAAGTAAGATGCCGCTTAAGAGCTTGAAAAGCCGACTCGCAGTCGCTAGTCCACGTGAAAGAGGCACCGGTAACCAGTAGCTTGTGTAGAGGAGCTGCTATTGCTGCGAAGTTGCGTATAAACCTACGAAAATATGACGCCAAGCCGAGGAAACTACGTAGATCTTTCTGTTGCTGGGGGCGAGGAAACTGAAGAACGGCACTAATCTTGTCGGGGTCAGGCTGGATGCCATCTTTTGAGACGACGTGACCCAATACTTTTATTGTTTTGGTTGCAAATTTGCATTTTTTTGTATTGATCTGGAGACCAGCATTCGCAAGGCACTTGAGAACTTCGTCTAATCGTTGAAGATGTTGGCTGAAGTCAGACGAAAAGATGACAATATCGTCCAGATAACAGAGGCATGTCTTCCATTTTAGACCACGAAGTACGTTGTCTATCATGCGCTCAAATGTGGCAGGAGCATTGCAAAGGCCAAAAGGCATCACGTTAAATTCATAAAGGCCATCCGGTGTAGCGAATGCGGTCTTTTCTTTGTCAGTCTCGTTCATCGGAATTTGCCAATATCCTGATCGAAGATCAATGCTGGAGAAATACTCCGCCCCTTGTAGTGTGTCCAAAGCGTCGTCAATTCGAGGTATTGGATATACGTCCTTGCGTGTGATCTTATTGAGCGCTCGATAATCCACGCAAAAGCGAACTGAGCCATCTTTCTTCTTTACCAGGACCACGGGAGACGCCCATGGGCTAGATGAAGGTCGTATTATCTTCCGCGCAAGCATGTCAGCGACCTGTTGTGCAATGACCTTTCGTTCGGACGGCGATACACGATAGGGGCGTCGTCGTATTATAGCGGAACCTTCGGTTTCGATACGGTGTGTAGCCGCAGGAGTTTGGCTCAACACAGAGGAACAGCTATCGAAACAGGCTTTGTGTTTTGCCAAGACCACCATTAAGGCTTCGGACTGCGCGGCTGTTAGGTCAGAACCAAGAACGGCTGGAGGAGGGAAAGAATCATCCAAACCTGAGGTTGGTGCTGGCGATGAAGAAGGGCAAAGCGTGACTAGAGAGATTGGTTGAGTGTCGGCGAGGGTTGCCACAGTCATCCCTTTGGGCAGCATCACAGGATCTGGGGTCGTGTTGCAAGCAGACAGAAGGGCGCGGCCGCGTGAAAACCGGACGAGACAGGTGGCAATGAGAATTCCGCGAGAAGTACAGCGGGAAGAAGGGGCGACTAGGGCGTCTCCGTCGGCGATCTGACTGGACGTTACGGCTACAACGTCTTCGTGACCAGGACGCAGGACGTAGTCTGAAGCGAGGACCAAGTTCACGCATGAAAGTGAAGAGTCCGCAACAGGTTCAAGCTCTGTATCTGTGATGTGGACAACTTCTTCTCTACATGAAATGACGGCTGAAGCAGAATGTAGGAAGTCCCAACCAAGTATAAGTTCATGGATACACGTTGGAAGGATGATAAACTCGATGTGGTGGCGTATGCCGTCGATGAGAACACGAGCAGTACACTGTCCGTCAGGGTGAATGAATGCATTATTAGCGCCACGCAAAATAGGTCCAAGATAAGGCGTTTTTACTTTACGGAGCCGGGAACACAGATCACTCCGAAGAACAGAAACGGCGGCACCGGTATCGATGAGAGCTGATGCGGGAACACCTTCGACAGTCACAGAAAGCATGTTGGCCGGGCGAACAGGAGGAATTTTTGAAGACTGATAAGAAGCAGTTTCCCCTCCAAAAACTGCAGCAGTTAGTTTTCCGAGTGCTGGTCGACAAAATGGGAAGTGGGACGAAGTGGTGATGTAGAGCGCCGGTAAGGGGATGGAGAACGACGTCTGGCCGAACGGGAACTATGAGGCAGATTGGGAGCAGCTGGTGGAGACGGAGAACGCTGTTGAGGGAATGAGTGCGGTCCGGGATAGTAGTCGTCTGATCGGCGAGTGCGGTCTCTTTCGTGCTCAGCATAGCCTCGCCTTTCATCCTGCTGGCGCCGGCGGCAGAAGCGAGATATATGGCCGCGTATGCCACAGTAAAAACAAACCGGACGAGGTGGACGCCACTGAGGGTACGATGGCGCAGCAAGTGCTCTGGTTCCCATCGAAGCCAAATGGTCATAGGAAACGCCAGTAGGCACGGAAGTCACGGTAGGGGTGGGTAGCGAAACAACATCCGCGTAGGTAGGGGTGGAGCGCGCTACCGGAGCAAGATGCGTCGTGGGTGTAGTCATCGCTGTCAACTCCTGCTTTACGACCTCGCGCAAGTCGAAGGTGGGGGTTGGTGCGCAGGCAGCAGGGGGACGCTTTAGGTCTTGTAGTTGAAGCTCCTCGCGGATGATGGTGCGGATAAGAGCACGTAGATCTGGAGAATGAGCAACCTGAGGATCGCTGCTGTCATGTGGAAGACGAATAGACTGCAGCTCGTCGAGGCGTTGACACGTTGAAGTGATGTCTTGGACAGAAGCCGGATTTTGCACGATTAAGGCGTTGAACGCGACAGGCCCAATGCCTTTTAAGATGTGGCGAACGCGTTCGGCTTCCGTCATGCTAGGATTCGCACGGCGGCACAGAGCCAAGACATCCTCTATGTATGAGGTGTAAGACTCTTGGGGAAGTTGGCGGCGCGTTCCCAGCTTCTGTTTGGCGACTTCTGCACGGCCAGACGAGGAAGCGAAGATTTGCCGCAGCTTCGAGGTAAACGTGGTCCAATCCGCGATGTCGGTTTCGTGGTTGAAATACCACGTCTTTGCAACACCGGTCAAGTAGAAGGCGACGTGCCTCAATTTCTGGGTGTCGTTCCACTTGTTACAAGAACTCACGCGGTCGTAGTGGTCGATCCAATCGTCTACGTCATCACCGCGGAGTCCCGCAAAGACAGGGGGATCGCGCTGAGGGCTCGTCACAGTCCAAGAGGGCGCCGCAGGTGGGGTCGTCTGTGTGGTAGGGTTTGAGGCGCCGGAAGGGCCGGGGTCGGAAGTGTCCATTGTTGTAGGGGTAGTTGGGTGCAGGCGGCGACCGGAACGGAGCTCCAGGGAGGACGGGAACGCGAGAGGACGTCGGGATCTTGACGTACCTCCACCACTTTATAATACCGAGACCGATCAAGTTGTCCAGCGCTGTTTATTCCACCAAAGGCAACGCCCCCAGCTCACGCGCGAAGAAGTCGAAGAACAGTGAAGATGATGATGGCTATGTACAAATGAAAACGACGAAGTACGTTAATAGTGCTTACAATATATATATATATATATATATATATATATATATATATATATATATATATAAGGGGCGTCTTCAAAGTTCAACACACAGGACCCGACGTAACATACGCAGGAAAGAGACGACAACCTTTTTGGAAGACTTATTTACTAAACGTTTTCGGCTGTTGGACCAGCCTTCGTCAGAGTACAGGGACTCAGTAGAGAGTACTGTACTCTGACGAAGGCTGGTCCACCAGCCGAAAAAATACGTTTAGTAAATGAGTCTTCCACAAAGTTCGTCGTCTCTTTCCTGCGTGTACATATATATATATATATATATATATATATATATATATATATATATATATATATGTTGCGGTGCGAAGCCATTCCTCCCATTAAGTAGTTGTCAGTATGGCTTTTGTGGCGCTATTTCCCCTCAACACCTCTCCTAAGGCTATGGCATTTTAGTCATTGCAAAACCGAGCAGCTTCACCTACCACGAGCACGTGCGTGATGCCCGCGTTGCCGAACACAAGCCACTGGAGCCTGGTGAGCGGACCTTCGGCATCGATGTGGCGGCACTGCTGGAACACGTCGCAGTAGCCGTGCAGGTCGTCGCACAAGGCGCCAGGCTGAAGCTTCTTGTGGCAGAGGCTTCGCATGCGACGGAAGGAACACGCCTCACGGCACTCGCTGCCCGGATCTGCAAGGATATTAGGAATGTCAGTAGGGTTAGGAAAGCTAAAGCACAAAAAGAAAAGTATACCGCGCTCCTATTAGATGTTTAACGCTGAACGTACTAGCTGGCCCCCTAATATGTGCTCGAGCTCTTGCTAGCGGGGGAGATCGCTCATGTGAGAGCCGGGTTGACATCCTGCTTACATAATCCAACTTCCTGAGTACTTATGTGATAAAGGCTTAAACCAACCTCGATGGTAAACGTCCACAGGTCTATACGGCACGCAAGTCCATCGTAGTTCACGACTTAAACGAGCAAAACACGCCAATAGCCCTCATTTAGGGCACATATTTCTTCTCGCGCTCGGGATGAGGCGGCCCTGCATAGCGCTTTAGGATATGTCTTCTATGCATCTGTCTCGTGACTCCGCAAGACGCATCCTGCCTACGGTGGCGCTAGAAGCGGGGCGCTAAGTGGTCGAACTCACGCTCGATGTTCACAAGTTGAAAGCACAGCGACGAATGCGTTTTAAAACGAAGTTTTGATTGCGCTAGCACAGAGCCTATGCATATTTGCCCTGCGCGAAAGGTACTTTTGCTTTCACTTCGTCGCTTCGTAACGCAGCTAAGCACATGTATCAGCTGCACGTTGAAACAGAAGCAGGCTTATTCCTGCTTTGCGATGATTCGCGCAGCGCTCGCCAGATGTCACGACGGTCGTTGTAGGTGCCATTAGCATTGAGAGCTTGAGGACGAAATGATAGAGCTAAAAGTTTGACAATAAAGATCCTATTTGGCGCTGCTGCATAGGCAAGTTAAGAAAAATTACTGAACATATTTTAATAATGCGTAAGTCGCTTCAGCCTTCAACAAAGGAGGAAAGAAGGGATATATAGAAATCAGTGAAATTTAGAAGGAAACATGGGGAACTTAACGTGCACAAGGTAGAGTTCAGCAAACGAGGCTGGGGCGCTGTTCGGGAAAAAGTGGTAGATATATATATTTACACTGCAAATCGACACCTGTCAACAATGCAATACAAAGGAGCAGCATGTAAATGTAGATCTACACGCGAGATGGCCGAGCAGAAAGGTGCTGAAGGCAAAACTCGCAGTTGATGGCCGCTATTAAAATAAGGGGAAATAAGCTGAGGCACGTTGGAAGAAATGTGACAACAGTTTATTCCGCAAACTGCGCAATTTGCATAGAACTTTGCAGAGGTTTGGGGAAACTTTCTTTCTTTCTTTCTTTCTTTCTTTCTTTTTTGCTTATTTGTTTGTTTGGAAGGGGGCTCCGTGGAAGAGGTAACAAATTGATTGGTGGGGTGGCAGCAGACAGGGGCAGAACGTTACCAGAACTGGGAGTGCCGGAAGGTTAAAGTGCGGCGGAGTGTTACAGTCACTTGTGCGACGCGTGGCGGACTGCGCCGTACACTACTGCGCACGTATATGTGGTACGTGCAGTATATTACTTGCAGCGCGCACATCAAACACGGACAAAGAAGAGAGACGTGGCACGAGCGCTCGCGTTACGCCTCTCTTCGTTGTCCGTGTTTGATGTGCACCCTGTAAGTAACAATACAGATGTGCCGACTCCGCCCAGCTAGAGCTACGTACCGCACTACACTTTATACCACGTGGGCACCCTTACCGCTCTCCTTGCAAGCGATGAGGCACCGGTCACTAGGCGTAACATCCGGTCCGGTGAGGAAGCACTCGACGAGGCCGTACATACGGCACACCGAGTGCCTGCATTCGCCGGCCTCGCACAGTTGCGTGCCGTGGTTGCAGATGGTGCCGTTGGCTCGCCACGCAGATAGCGGACACGTGGCAGTGTACCCGCTTAGTCTGTTGGTCAAGGAGAACGCTCGCGAATGGCATGCAAGGGCGGCAAATGCTGGGTAGTGTACCTCTAGGAGGTAATACGGCGCCAGTGCCATAGGTAAAAAAAAAAAAGAATGTGTTGGTAACTTTAATTCATGACGTCACGCATGAAAGTATTTCAAACAGTGCTCTTTGATGAGGAGAAAAATGATTGCGCGTATAAATAGCCTAAAACACAGCCTCAGTACATTGCAACACCAGTGCTGCACCGTATAGGCGGACGGTGGAAGCGTTTGGCAGACGGTAACAAAGATCGATGGAGACGTTCTGTCACTGCAAAAGAACCCAGGAAGCGTCGCAGCGGTTACCACGTGGTCTTGTTAGCGGTTATCTTACATGGTTAGCGAACTGATGTCACTCCACTGACCCCATTGAACCATTGAAAAGTGGTAGATATATATACACTGCAAATCGACACCTGTCAGCAATGCAATACAAGGGAGCAGCATGTAAACGTAGATCTACACGCGAGATGGCCGAGTAGAAAGGCGCTGAAGCCATAACTCGCAGATGATGGCCGCTATTAACTTAAGGGGAAATAAGTTGAGGCACGTTGGAACAAATGTGACAACAGTTTATTCGATAAGCTGTGCAGTTTGCATAGAACTTCAAAGAACTTGCATCGAAGATGACAAGGCCGCCTTTGACAAAAATAAGCCCATCTACCAAAATCTTGGCCAGCCACTCTGGCGAACATCGCCTTGTTTGATTTCTGCTTATGTAGTGTACTTCCATCTACCGGCTTTTGCACGTTCCCAGTGGACCTAAACAAGGGCTGTCCTTCCCTTGTCGCATTGCCCTCAGAGTAACCCTATTCTTCGTAACAAAAAGGATACTCGCAGTACGCCGGGAAGCGACAATCGTCCTCCAAGCGACAAAGCACCGACGTGTCTTGGATGCCACAGCTCTTGGTGCAGCACGCCGAGTTCATTGGGCTGGGCGTGGAGCAGAAGGATTGTGTTTCAGTGAGTACGCTGCACAATACCTATGTAATGAAAGTAACGCAGCTCGCCCCAATAAAAGGACAAGTACAGCAAACAGAAAACAGCGCTTGAGCGTGTGTGTGTGTGTGAAGGTTCCTAAAGTCCACGTCAAACGAAGTCCACGTCGCGAAAGCGCCAAGAAAATAACACAGATCACGGGTGCTGTTCTAGACACTCGAATCCCGCCATATTCTTTACCTCGCCATATATTTCGCTCTGATTAGTTCACGTAGAGGCGGTTACGCCGTCTCTAGGTGGCTCAAAAAGCCGAAAATATAGGGTAATCTCACAGCATCCAGAACAGGTGGTTTATAAATCCATGCCTCCGCGACGGCTCCCACTGAGTAACAGAACATCTCGAAGGGTTTGTTTCTAGCGGCTGTGGGGAGCCGGAAGCATTTTCACAGCGAGAAATACGTCATGACCACCATGTTCTACAGGTCACCTATAGTGTTCCACAAGAGACAGGGAACCCCGCAGGAAACTACGCGTGTGGTGCCAGATGGGAAGTATAGGCCAAGACTGAGATTCTGTGGCCGAATTTCACAAAGCTTATTGTTCGTAAGTGCTGTTTGCCATTGACCAGCCGCCGCCGCTAATAAATGTCCAGTATCAGTATTGGCTGAAACGAACAATTACGAGCTCTGCGAATTATGCCTCATGCGCAACAATTCTAGCGTGAGAGGTTTGTTCATAAATGTGGGGCCCGATGTTGCCATTCCCCGGACTTCCATGCCCCGGACGTTACATTCACGGCAGGCAATGGCGGATAACAGTTGGAACAACGCTGCATTGTGCGGTGCCAGTGAGAAAGGGTGAGAGGGAAGGCCGGGAAGTTAGCCAGGCGCACATCAGGCAAACACCTCACGCTGGAAGTGGAACGCTAACGACGACTGGATCACGGTGTATATTGAGCTACACTCAATATACACCGAAACAGAGCGTGTGCATAGTAGTTGGGAGACGTCATTGAAATTCGTCGCGCAACCACGCCAGCCGATGTACACGCCACATATGCACCGACAACGCCTTCCTTGAGGTTGCCCCCTGTAAACGGCGCGGAAACAGGATAAAAAATAAAACGCTATCAGTACACCAGGCTACCCCAAAGCCAAGTTTGGTGACTTCATACGCGGACAGCCAATGAGCGATTGTCGTGGTAGCGATTACTTTTCCCACAAACTATTGCGACATGAGTTGATTTGCAAATGCTTAATTGTTGCGTGATGTGTATTGAGCGAGTCATCGGTGAGTGCAGAGTTGCAGATGTATTTATTATTTGAAATTGTCAGATGTAATTTTCATTGCTGTTCGTTGCGTTCACTGTCCTGATTATTAAACAACCAGTTCATTCTTTTTATTCGCCATTTCTTGAATATATATATATATATATATATATATATATATATATATATATATAAAGCACAATTTTGCGCTTGGTCTATTTGCCCTAATGTGATGGTGAGTGGAGCGACCAATACCGTTGGGCAAGTAAACCGAAGATGCCGCCTGGAGTTGCATAATTGTAACACATACATGCACAAGCATACGCACATTGTCAAGGCCGTACAAGCCCCTATCTTGACAGCTATCGCTCAAAAACGGCTTCGTGAACATATCATTCCAGTATTCGAATCTATCTTGACATAAAGAGTTACAGATGCCTGGCGTATACAGCCTAAGAGCTTGAAGATTCGGCATGACGGGACCTGTATAGGCCGGATGGTTATTGATGCCATCATTTACTGATACCGCTTAATTTGCGTAGGGGGTGGTTGCCAGCTCCTAAGATCACATAGCAAGTGACACATATGCTGTTCAATAACTGTTCCACATGCGCCGCAGTGACCACTAGTTGCGCTGGTTAACGCTGCCGTGTTATGTAAGCAGAGGATGCACAAATAGTTAACTTTCCGAAATCGGATCTAATAGTAGAGAAAAACGACCTTCGAATATTGAAGATTCCTTCTTATTATTAACCAAAGCAAAATCTAAAGGCTACATCAAGCCCTTTGATAAAGAAGGGGTTCATTTACATCACTTGATACATGTGATGCCAGTCACTAGTGACCGTCCGGTCAAGTGAGGAGATTTTTAATGAGCAACAGTTAAAAGGTGATGGTATCCGGTGTGTCGTGAGAATGACATTAACGAAACAATGGAACAGTAGGTACCCAAGTGCGCGTGGAGTGTTGCGTTTGTTGACGGAGCTAAGTGAAGTACTACAACAGAACAAATTGCTTCGCAAGCTGCCTAAAAGCGTTGCATTCTAGATGAATGAAAAAAACTATTGCAATTGAGTTACCTGTTCCACGCGTTTGCTCAAAAACTGTTGTGTCTGTTCAACAACCATTGCTTTAGCGCAGGCTTGCACCTCACAAATTGCACGTAATTAATTACTTGCAAATAACTTCAGCTTCTGGTAGTTTTAGAATTTAACGACTACTCTGTTTATTTGGTAAAACTCACTGTAACTTAATCACCTTTTTGAGCAACCAATTATACGTAACCAGTTACATTATTCGCGATCGAAACAAGGTGTAACAAGTGAAGCAGACATTGGAGAGCGACTTAGACAGAGGAAACTGTAGCTTTGAAGCGAAGCCGGGTGGAAGTCTTCAGAATTTAGCGGCAGTACAGTAAAAATGCCCGCGGTCTGTGATTCATATCGTGCAAAGGGATGAAAACATGTACATGGGTTACCTGCAGCGTTCTGCAGCTACGCCTCGATAATCTGAAGATGGCCAGCTCGCAGATTTGAACTCGTCCCTTGGAAGCGCTTTTAAACGTCATTAATAGGCGGTAACAGCTGCTGCTTAATTATTCACTTATTGCAGTCTATGATGTCTCTGATGTAGACCGACGTCTGCGGCCGTTAAACGTGCATGTTTCTATCTGTCGGATATGTACATCACTCATATACACCTACTTTTGCATTTGTAACAGACGAAAATTAGTTTTAGGAATATAAAATTTCCAGCTTTAGCAGTTTAAATTGCATTATAGATTTGGGCCACCTTTTTGAGGAACGTGAACATCCACAGGCGTCCGTCAAAGGCGCTGGAAGGGGTGAGCTCCCCCAGATGTTAGCCGACGAATAGAAACGGCGCTTTTATATGGGTCGATAGCGATGTTCAATTCACATGTTGATGCCAGGAAATCCCCTACGGACAATTTTTTTTTTTACAGTTTTTCACGGGCCCTCTCGCAGGAGCGCCTTCCCCTAGCCCCACAAGCAATAAAACGCCGCGTTTCATAGAGGACCCAGACGCCCGCGGGAATCGCGGTAATGAGTAACCATGCACCATCTTGTGCGCAAGGTGTTCGTACGTTGAGACATCGGCCTTGCCTCCAGGCTGCACACTGAGAGAGTTTTCAGTGTCGCTGCCCTATTGGCTTCCTCAGAAAATTAGCGAGGATGACCGTCGAAATTTTGGAAAATAAATTTTTAGGAAAGATAACATGTGGAGGGCTAGACAGAATGCACTGAAAGAGCCAAGTCATCTCGTTATATTTAGTGCATTTGCATTTGCTGTATTTATTAAATAAAACTTCACCTAGTTGGGTGGAAGGTAACGAAAAAGTAACCGTTTACTTTTAAATAATTGCTCAATTACTTTCGCGGGACAGTAATTGGTCACTTTAATAAATCACAATATTGAATCGAGTAATTGTAATTGTAATCGGGTTATGTAACGTGCGCATCTCTGCTCTAGATCCTAATAATTATATTGAGCAGGGTGTGAGACCGGGATAGTAGGTATTCCATTGCTGAAGTGACTAGCGCAAGAGTAGACACGGAGCACAAAAGGGCGACAAGGACAAGCACTTGTCCTCTTTACTCTTGCGCTAGTCACTTCAGTAATTATTAAGAACCGTCATTATTTGCATCACTCATGTTCCCTGTAAACGACAGTAAGTGTTCTTACTTCTTATACTCGAACAGAAACGAATACTCGACAATTTCGAATGGTAAATTGCAAATCAAATACAGATCAAAGAGCACGGTCTATTCGATTAGTATTCCAACTGTCGAATATTCGCACACCCAAAGTCATAGGATACACGTGTTATCATTGTTGCGTAAGCAGCGTGCAAACTTTGGAGGGTACTCTAAATGGCTTTTAGTTTGCACCTCGAAGCATCACTCTCGTAAGTCATTTTGTTTTCTGATGCCGAAAGAGAGCCTTCACAATACTCAAGAAAGGAGACGGAGGGACAGCCGTTGCCGTAGTAGGATAGGTGGTGTTTAAATCGACGTCACAGCAACGGCTCTTTCGGAGTAACAGCAACCGATCTCGTAGACTATGTCTTTTCCGGCTGCATGCACCAGGGGCCGAAAACTCATCAGTGCCGCGATGCTGCCAGTAAATGCCGCGATGCGCCATTTACTGGCAGAGAGCAGCTCAAACATCATGCGCAAGTGATGGATTTCGCTCTCACTGGCTTATCTATCACTTTCACTATCCTTTGCTTTTGTTAAGAATACGAAGCTACTGGGAAATTCAAGTCTAAGCTATATTAATTTCTAGCTACCCTTGAATAACTCCCCTATATTCATTTTAGTTTCATTATCTAAAACGGCGCAATATGAACAGCGTAAACTACAAAAAAATATATCCAGGGTTGTTACGCGTGAGCAGGCCGTGGCTTGCGCAAAAGGGAAATTAAGTGTGACGACACTTCGTGAGAGTGAAGCCGTCATTTAGTCAAAACGGGGACTATTAAACGTACGCGGTTTGAAGAATAAACGAAACCTATACTTGCGACCATGTGCTGCTTTACAGCATCTCTTATTTTGTTTCAGCGTGTGCACCTTCGAAGTGGTCATGTTTCAACATGACCGTGTTTTGTGCAATTGTGGCGTGACGTAAACACAGTTGCAGCCGAGATGACGGCTACGCCGGCAAAGGGGAGGAGGACAAGGTGATGTCGAGGTGATGCCGTGTAATTCTCTCGGCTATAGCCCCAGACGCACCTTTCTGGCCTACAGTCGTGCGCGTGTGCGGTCCGATTTTTGGGATTACGGCGCCTCCACCAAGTCGTCAGCGCATTGGGATGTCAGCAGTGTCCGGCATGGCTCTTAACTCTCACTCGTAGCGCTCAAGGTTGATTCCTGGATATGAGACCTCTGCGCGATCTGTGCTTATATACTCGCCACTCTGTATGCTCGCTTACCTACACTTGGCTCCGGGTCGCAACTTGCAGGCCTTGTCAGGCCCACTCTGCCGCGGGTAGCAGCAGCGGTCGGTGCACTCACTGTTGTCGAAGCCGCAGTCGCACTCTTCTCCCTTCTCGCGCACCTTGTTGCCGCAGAAGGGGCCACGGGGCTCTGCGTCAGCGAGGGAGCATACGGACGTCATATCAGTGCTATATATGAACAGAACCTATAGCTCCTTTGCGTACTGGCAAGCGAACTGAGCGCCTGTTAACGTCGGAGGACGTTACAATAAACCACACATCCGCAAACTAATGCCAGCATTTGCAATCACTGAATCTCAACGCACCTGAGCTCTACATTAGACGCGATAATTACATTAGTATACGATGATTGTTCGACGCTAGTGCCTTTCTGAATGCTGACTGCCTGCATAATCTTCGATTACAGCAGTGGCTGCCATTGGTCGAACCCGATTCTGGACAACATCATGAGCATTACTCCCGTGGAACGATGGAGGACAAGGTCATCGGGAAGTCCGGCACTCACCACTAGAAAATTTCACAGAGTAACGAAGATGCGTGTGAGCGCACGAACTCATTGTTGATGTTGTTGTTAGTGTTTTGAGTGTCTGTGACACACACTCCTAGCGTGGTATTGGCCATCAACCAGGTGTTTAAGAGAAACAAACAAGGAAAGGTGAATAACCAATCAAACTGTTTTAACTTTTCACAAGCAAACGCTTAGCTCATGAAATGAGGCGGAAAAGCACGGACAAGCAGCTTTTTACCCCCGTCAGCCGAAACTTCAATAATATAGTTAGGCTTTTACCCACACCTAAAAGGGAGAGAGAAATGAAACTAAAATATAGGTGATAAAGCTGCACTAAAACACCACTCATATCCATATGGAAACCCGATTCTCCCCTGACACACATGGCCGCAACTTGACAGAGTGCACTGCGACAACGTGATAGCGGCTTTACGTAATTTTTTTTATTGTTATTACGTTTGTCTCATGAAAGAACGCAGGTAGCACATGCCCGTGCGACAGCCGGCTCTCGCACGCCTGCGCTAAATAAAAGCATGATAGCGCAAATGCGCTCGTCAAGAAACTGTGTAGAGCGGCTTCAGTCCGCATGCCATGAACATTGCGAGAGATAGAAACAAGGCATACGCGTAGTGCGCGCGGAAGGATACGCCACTGGTGGCGGTCTTGCTAAGTACACTCGGGAAACGAGGCAGCCGTCCGCCGTAGTTTTTATACCGTTGCTCGTGCTCCTCTGTTGGATTCACGTTTCGAAGCGAAATAAGCAACACCTGTCGCATGTGTGTGGTGGCCAAAGCTTCAAGGCACGTAGAGGCGAAATTATTGCGAGGGGTCGGTGGGAGCTGAAATTCCTGCAGAAGCTTGCCGCCGACTCGGTTATAATAATTGCCTGCGAGGCCTGATGAGGGGGAGCAAGGGCAGCAAGGGCAGCAATCGATCCCCGCTTTCGGCGGGAAATATCTTGCTATCATGCCTTCTTTTGTCATATCAGTGTTTGTTGCACTCGATCATGTTTGCCTAGGTAAGCGGCGAAATTGATCACGACCTACCCATGTTTTGGTTCGGTTTGTTCGCAATGCAGCATGCTGGTTACAGGCATTCCCTTAGATTCTCAATGCCGCTTGCCGCTTTTCCACCGCGTTGCTCTAACTAGGATGCACGACTGTGCTAGTGCACCATGTTGTGTGTTAAAGCTATACTGAGGCTTGCGTGGACTGATCTTGTTGGTTTTACGCAGCCAGTCAGATTTTCGCACCAGCTGTCACGCAGGTCATGCTTTCTGGATCTATTTTATGCCTGTCCTCGCGCATGTTGAGGTGTTGCTAGATGCTTCATGCAGAACTGCTGCTGATATAATAAAGTACAATTTTTAACTGATATTTTTAAGCCTCGCTTGGTTTGTAAGCTAGGAGCCTAAACCGCGCTCTGCCTTATTGGAATGATTACAGGCAAGAAGGCTTCTTCAACAGCTTTACTCGTTTCGCCCGAGGACATCTTCGACATTCGACATAGTATTTGCTTGGGAAATGTGTCAGAAAAGATGTCGCTTAGGGCGAGGGCTGCCGTTAGCTGCTGCATACGTTACTGCTGTTCGTTTTTCGCTGAAATACTCGCGTCACGCTTGTGAAGTCGTAACACCTTGATGCTGTCTGAGTAGACTTAGGAAGCAGAGCGCCTTTCCGCGTGCGTACTTTGTACTCAATTGAATCCGTTCTTATCTTTTGTTCTTATCTTTTGCGCCGTTAGCAGTGCAATGCCTACGCCGCCAGTGCCTTTCTACCTCGGCTGGCCCTGCTTCGCCTTTAAATATAACGTGTGTACTTTTTCTTCCGTAACATTAAAAAAAAGAATACTAATAAGTCCGGAAGACTTTTGCTTTGCGCGCGTTTCTAGGCAGGTCACTACGGGAATTTCAGATCGCGGCAAATAATTGCAGCGGGAAGGGCACTTCGTTCACTTACACAGCGGTATTGTATAGCGGTGCAGCGGAACTTCCGCTTTTCTTCTACCGCGCGTTTTTGGTGACTTCGCTGACTACATTGTACGCATTTGAGTTTGAGTTTACTTAATCTCATGGTACGTGAGGAATGTGCACTAGTGGTTGGGAATGACGGGAAAAAAGCTGCATAAAAGCAGCTTGACGGGCCTCATCACCCCTGAAATGAAACAAAAACAAAAAAGCACAGGCCGCAAAAAAGAACGGTACATAAAAATACATATGCGGTCTTTCAAAACAAAGAAAGAATAAAACACTTACATAATAAGAAGCTAGATGCTCTATAATTATTTTGATAAAGCACGTAAGTTCTCAGTTGTCAATTTCCACCTATTAAGTACGTTTAGAAAACGGAGATTAGTTTGGGGGACACGGTACATGCTAACTCTGAATGTCGGATTAGACAACAGGCTCGATTAGGCTGCAGGCCAGCTAAATTACATATCTACGTGCCACCTCAGCGTATTTCAGATTTAAAAGCCAACAAGAGCTGGTATTCGTAGCAATAACCAACTCTCAAGATTCCGAACTTCTAGAACAATTCAGAGGTGCATGCATTACAAGCGACACCTTCAGTAGACCGTCATACATTTTTCATTTGCAGTGGGAAGACAGTATTTAAATATTTTTAGAGCCTTTCGACCAAACCAGATAACAACAATGTAAACGACAAAAAAAAAAGAAAGGCAATGTACACTAAAGGTTTTTGAGCTACAGGTACTATACGTTGACACCTGCGCAATATATGCCTAAAAGTCTGGAAAGTTGAAGACTTGTGTGCTCAGTATACGATAATCCCCTAACAAGTATTCGTTAAAGATAACACCAAGTGTTTTTACGGACGGAGAAAGTTTGATTTCATTACTGTTGAGAAATATTTTCTGAGATAGTTCAGAAGATTTTGATTCCACTCGGAGCGGTACAGTGTTAGTCTCGGAGCAGTTTGTGAGTAGGGAGTTCTTGATAGTCCAAAGATATATTTTCCTTAGTGCTTCATTAGGAGATACAACAAGATTTCAACGATTTCACCAGAAAGCAAAAAGGACTTGTGTGATTCGCATAAATGGCAATCTACAGGGTTGTCAACTCTTACAATATCATTAATGAAAATATCGAATAAAAGGGGCCTCAGTATACTTCCTTGTGGTACGCAATTCATAAACTTTTATACGTTTACAACTCTCGGTTAATATATACACATTGATGCCGACTTGATAAGTAACTTTTTATAAGAGTTGAAATGGACACCGCGAATGCCGTAACAATGTAGCTTTTCTAACAGAGTAATAGAATAAATTCGGTCGAATGCCTTCGAGAAATCGAAGTATATTACTAGAGTGAGCTTTTATTTTTGCTTCAATGTGCTTTAAGCCTAATTGCTTTTGGTATAGCAAAGCACTTTCTGTTGAAACGCCGGACTGAAAGCCGTACTGCGACGGCGTAATGATGTTGCGTTGGTCAAAAAATCTAGACAACCTTGTATATCTTAATTTTTCAAACCCCTAGAATTGAAATTGATCTGGAATTACGCAAATTATAGTTATCTCCACCTTTGTATATTAGTGAGTTTCGCGATTTTGATTTTCTCATGATATACACCTGTGATAATGCAAGGTGATATGTATGTACTAAACTTAATTTAGTTGTGGGGTTCGACGTGCCAAAACCACTATCTGATTATGACGCACGCCGTAGTGTTGGACTCCGGGTTAATTTTGGCCACCTGGGGTTCTTTAACGTGCACCCAGTGCACGGCATATGTACCGGCGTTTTTGTATTTCGCCGCCATCGAAATGTGGCCGCCGCGGCCGGGATTCGATCCCGTGACCTCGTGCTTAGAGGCGCAACGCCATAGCCGCTAAATTACCACGGCGGGTGTGGTGCTAACATGGCGCAGACGAGATGCAAAGCAAATATTATAGGTTCCAATTTTAATCCATCTATGGCCGCATTTTTAACTTCTTTTTATTTAACGTTGAAACACATTAATAACCTCGTATTGATCTGTAGGATGGTCAAATAGCGAATTTTTTAAGGGGATACGTATGTGATCTATTGAATCTGACTATCGACTAACGAAGTGAAGAACTCGTTGAACTAGTTGGTTAATTCTGTATCCCTGCATGATTCATCGCTTATGAACAGCTCACCAATATCACTGGTTGCTTCTTTCGAAGACATAATAGATTTAAGTTTATACCAGATGTGTTTACTGTCAGTGACATCATCGAACATCACAAAGTGATAACTACGTCTACCTTGGCTTTGTACTTTGGTGAATATATTTCTGTAAATCTTAAACGCTTTAAATACATTCACATCTCGTGTTACCAGAAATATCTGATTTAATCTATTCCTTTTGTTTAATCATTTTAAGTATCTTGAAAAAAATGCAAGGTTTGCGGGCCCTATTCTAAGGCCTTTTAAGAAAACTGTTTTCTGTACACAGAGCAAATGGTAATGATAAAGCAGTCAGCCATAATTTCTATTACAAATTCGTAATTATGCTTCTTGAGGCGACTTTCACGGCACTTATTCGGTGATGTCATGAGCATTCATCGGTAGCAAGATCACTACAATATGTGTGGAGGAATTATTATTTTCTTATTATTTTGGGACGTTTGGACTACGACACGCTGCACGTTTCTGCTATTCTCTGCCTTCTACGCATTTGTAAGCATGCGTACGTTCTTTGGGTTGTGAGGTGCGCACAATGGTGGCAACTTGCAATATTTCGGTAGTAACAACCTTTACAACGCGCACTCTGCTCACTCCTATAACCTAACTGAAACGAAAGCGGGCAAACTGCGCGTACTGCGATGGTGTTCATTTTTACGTTTTCAGCGTTGAAAAGGAAGACCTACATGGTTAACCCAAATTAAATTGTGTTCCAGACGAACCAACTGATCCATGCCCGCGCCTAGATGACATCGGATCACCTCCGGAACGCTGCTCAGCAGAAAAAGGGTGTTGCAGTAGTGGAAACAGTAACATGGCTATTTGAACTCGCTCAACGGTAACTTCGGTTAGCAAGAAAATAGGTGGCTAACTTTGTGTGTTCCACCTGGTCGCTCGACCATTCTATCAGTCTACGGCATTTCGTTGGGCGTTTTGCCGAAATTGAGTGGACTCATATTGCCCCGTACGGACTCATCGACTGCACTGACAAAACCCGGCAAAACCCGCCACGAGCGTTTCAATGCACATGTGGACGTACCGTCCTTGTGTCGAGAATTCTTGCAGCTGTGACACGCACGAGACAGCACTCGGAAACCTTGGCGCCACACAGACGCTTGCGATGTTTCCTGACCCCTACGGTACTGGCTGCATCAGCAACCTGATAAATGCGGGAGATATGCCGTCCACGAGCCAGAGGGACTCACCCTGAAAGCAGTTGGGACTGATCGCCTCTCCAGCGATGAGCTCCTTCAGGACGAGCGACATGTTCCTTATGCTGCAGGGCGAGAACTTGAGATTGTTGGGCTCGGTTCCACGGCGTGCACTGGGGTACATGAGGAAGTTCCCCTGAGTGCCGCCTGGCGTGCACTCCACTGGGTAGTCGTGCTGCTCCCGGATCGTGAAACGGATGGGGTGAATGCCAGCTATAATGCACTGTGACAGCTGCGTCCTCTTAATCCTAGCGTGGTGAGGGTTTCCGCCCTGCCATTAAACCCATCCCGACTTTGCTGCCCCCCCCCTTCGTTGCCCCCCCCCCTTCGTCTATTCTTACCATTCTCTACGTTCGCTCGCTCTTTTCCACGAGACGTAAAGCTCGTTTATACCACTCATTTGAGCATTGTGCTAGCTAGCGATAGTATATAGTGGCTGCTTGTAGAAGCCGCATTTTCCGAGGCTTCTGAGAGGAATTCCTTGATTTAGGGCTGAATGGCTACAGAATCGATAGGCACGTGTTGTATTGACATGAGCGATGCAGCGCTAGCCTCCAGTGCGCGCGTACGCATTATATGTAGGTACGTCCATTAAAAAAAGAAATTATGGGGTTTTACGTGCCAAAACCACTTTCTGATTATGAGGCACACCGTAGTGGACACACACACACACACACACACACACACACACACACACACACACACACACACACACACACACACACACACACACACACACGCACACGCACACGCACACACACACACACACACACGCACACGCACACGCACACGCACGCACGCACGCACACGCACACACACACACACACACACACACACACACACACAGACACACGCGCGCGCCCGCACAAACACAAAAACCTGGCGCAAAATACACATTACACCACTCTGTGCAATGTCTCACAAATTTACTTTTCCTTTGGTTATTGCTATGCTGGAAGTAACTAGAACCTGCCAAATAAGGTCGGTGCTCCGCAGAAAGCTTATCATGGCCAATATTTCCCTTTCTTTTTCTTCCCACACAGAGCAAAACAGACGAAAGCAAATAACAGCCAAGCATAACGTTCCCAAAGCTTCACGCACACAGCCATTGCAAGTACAAAACATATTCTGCGAGATATATGCGTGTTCTTGTGTTACAAAGAGCAGCTGTGGCAGTAGCGTACTGAAACTACTCGAACATCTCTCACGTCCCCTTCATCTCCCTCTGTGCACTCATACCGGTGATCCAAAGTTGTGGCCCAGCTCGTGGGAAAAGGTGACCTCGGTGTCCCGCTGCGAGAGGCGCACGTTGTTGTTGACGAAGGTGACCAGGCCGGTGTTGAGGCTTAGGCTTCCACGGTAGGTCAGTGCCTTAACCACGTTGGCACCAAAGTGAAACTTGTCGCAGACGCCTCCCGTATCGACTGCATTCGTGTAAACCGTGCATAAGACTCCACAACGGAAACGCATGGTCTCCCGCGTTTACATCGGGAAAAACGCATACGTCCCGTAACCATAGTATACAATAATCCAATGTGATTTATGTGGATAGAGAGCGCGATAGGTAGCGAGACTGTGAGCAAGATACGTGGAATTTATTGGGATTGAGTATAGAAGTTATTCGGCAATATGCTTGTTTTTTTATAGTGATGTAGCGCAAGCTGCCGCGCGTGAAACATAAGCATTACAGGGGAGAGGTCATTTAATGCAATGTTGAAAGCGATGAACTCCTCTAGAAGAACTTGCAAGCGAATGCGCCTAGTTTCCTAAACCCTATAGCTAGGTTTTCTTGTTCCCGAAAGAAAAATCAGCTGTGTTAAAATAGTCCTCAAGCTGTTTTCTTCCGTTATAGATATGATGCTCCTCCAGTTTAAGGTAAGTTGATAGTAATATCCTGTAGTTTGCTGCAGAGCGTCTTTGTTTTGCTTAGCAGTAACTCTCCTTGGTAATAGTGCGCGTAGTCATTATCTCGACCGAACGTAACGTCCTTTCTTGCTTTATATGCGAATAGTCATTAACTCGACCGAAAGAAAGCAAACCATTTCAACGCTGCAAATGTAAGGTCCCGCATACTGAGGTTATCTTGCAGCAGAAGCGTCGACAGCTGGATGCGTGTGCTCAATTTCACTATTCGCTCGTTCAAATGCACTCAACGACCGCCCCAGTGTGTTCGTAACCTAACACATGACACGGGAAAACGCTATGTGCGCTAACAAAGGCCCCACCTCCGGCCTCCGCGAGGTAGGCAAGCCCCAGCGTTCCGCCTGGGAAGTCCCGGTACGTCCATATGTACGAGGCGCAGAAATTGTCGTGGTTGATCTTGGACAGCTCGAACAGCACGTACGCCGCGTCCAGGTCTTCCCGGCAGAACGGGTTCGTGTGGCGCGCCCTACCCTCGCAGGAGTTCGACTCGTTGATCTGCGCGCAGCGCCGTTTTATTTTTCTTTACTGATAGTGAATAAAAGGAAAGCCTGCCGACCTATTTAGCTGCTTAACCACTATAGCTCAAGACAGTATTGAGATGAGACACGGAAGGAGGACCATCAAACGAGAGAAGAAGCAGCAGCGGAAGACAAATAGCAACAACGAGGGTGGAAGAAGACATGGAAAAGACTGCTCACAATACAATCATCATCAGTTTACTTTTACGTCGACTGCAGAACAAAGGCCAGCTCTCCCATAAATCTCCAATCACCCCTGTATTGCGCTAGCTGATTCCAGATTGCGCTGGTATGTTTCCTAATTTCTTCACCCCGCCCAATTTTCTGCCGTCCTCGACTGCGCTTCCTTTCTCTTGGCACCTATTCTGTAACACTAATGGTCGACCGGTTATCTAACCTACGCATGGCATACTTAACGCATGGCCTACCTAACCTACATGACCTGCCCAGCTCCATTTTTTTTCTCTTAATGGCAATTAGAATATCGGCTATCCCCGTTTGATCTCTGATCCAGACCACTCTTTTCCTGTTTCTGAACGTTACGCGTAACATTTTTCACCCCATCGCTCTTTGTATGGTCCTTAACTTGTTCTCGAGCTTCTTTGTTAACCTACAAGCTTCTGCCCCATATGCTAGCACTGGTAGAATGCAATAATCGTACACTTTTCTTTTCAACGACAATGGTAAGCTCCCAGTCAGGACTTGGTAATGCCTACCGTATGAACTCCAACCCATGTTTATTCTTCTGCAAATTTCCTTCTCCGGGGTCAGGGTACCCTGTGAGTAATTGACCTAGATAAACGTACTCCTGTACAGACTCTAGGGGCTCACTGGCGATCATAAATTCTTGTATTCTTGCCAGGCTATTGGGCATTGCATTTGTCTTCTCCATATTAATCTTCAATCCCACTCTCACTCTTTCTCCGTTAGGGTCCTCAATCAGTTGTTGCAAATGAACTGCAGTGTTCCTGAACAGGACGATGTCATCTGCAAACCGAAGGTTGCCGAGATATTCGCCGTTGGTCCTCACTCCTAAGCCTTCCCAGTCTAATAGCTTGAATACTTCTAAACATGTAGTGAATATTGTTGGAGAGGTTGTGTCTCCAGCCTGACCCCTTTCTTAATAGAATAGGTAATTTTCTACTTTTATTGCGGAGATCCACGGTAGCTGTGGAATTTTTGTAGCTATTTTCCAAGGTGGTCACTTATGCCTCCTGTACTCCTTGGAAAATACGGGGAAGGCAGGAGATGGAAATTCAAGAAGATGAGCAATACGAGAAGAAGGTAAAAACAGGAGCCGACGCTTCTACAAGTGGACTTCGTCTTTTTCCAGGTGACATATGCTTTCCTCGGCATGGTATATATAGGTATACGGCTCTTTTAAAGGGGACAGGGAGTAAAGCGGGTGGGCGATGCAACGGCCGAGGGTGTGTTAGCACCGGGGGTATAGAATTGAAAAGAAAGGTGTGCTAATAAATGTCGGTGGAGGAATGGGAGGTAGCGCCGTGTGTCAGTCGGTTGACGTGTCGTCAGTGCAGGTTCCTGGATGGATGAAGGCGCAAACTCGGAAAGGCGCGAACACGAAAAAAGCAAGGCGAAGGAGTACATGATAAAGAAGCAATATAATGCAGTATTGCGAGATAGAGAAAGCTGTTCGTACGTCATCACCATCATAATATTTTATGCCCACTGCAGGACGAAGGCCTGTCCCAGCGCTCTCCAATTACCCCTGTCGTGCACTAGCTGATTCCAACCTGCGCCAGTAAATTACGTGATTTCATCACAAATGCTAACTTTGTGGAATCGTCGACCGTGCTTCCCTTTCCTTCGCACCCATTCTGTGACTTCTGTGGGCCACCGGTAATCTGCCCTACGCATTACTTAGCCTGCACAGCTCTATTTTTTTTTTGTATATTGTAGTACGTCTCATAAAAGCAGACCTTAAATGTTAGCTGATGTGGTCGGCCAATGACACAATATTTTATTGCGATAGCAAATATATGGACACTCCAGGCTCAATTTAGCCGGCTACCACGGCGCAATCTCGCGCACACAAGCGAGAAAAGCTGGGAGGAAGCGTGCCGGCCGTCTTCCGTCGCGCGTGAAGCTCCGGAGGGGGGGGGGGGGGGGGGGGGGGGGGGGGGCGTTCTACTCCGGGCACCCTGGGCGGCTGCACGCACTCGCCCGGGCCGCTGTATCTTGAAAGCCATCTGCGACGGGGACAGAGTCCGGCTTAGTTCGCGTTGAAGCAAGACGCAGCACGAAGGTCAATTCGCTCGCTGCTGATGCTGTGCTTCCTAACTCCAGCGTTGTGACAGCGAGTTTCCGCGGTCATCGAGTGAGATGCGTTCATATTTGCTTGTGCGCGCGTGACACCACGCTTGTTAATTTAGTTAGTATGCCTATGTTTACAAGTTTAAATGGCCAACGAAACCACTATCCTCACTTCGTATAGTTAGCTGTCCCCTAATTTGCTATCGCAATCAATGCTTCGCTTTTCGGGCTAAACTGCGACTTCTTTTTTTTGTTTGTTTTGCGAACACCAACTCCAGCTGATTGGCCACATCTTCTTTCCGTAGAGCGACAGTGCTTCTTAAGGCGTTCGTATTCACGGTAATGGTCGCCCACCCGTAAGCGCTGCACTTCGAATGAGATTCCGGTGATGCCGTCGAAGTCCGTCTTGCTGAAGATGTCCGAGGCGGCAGCCGCGTGGGTCCCCGCCATTGCTGTGATGGCTTCGAGCGCTCTCTCTCGCTCGCCGCCTTCTTCGCTCAGGAAAGATTCGAACAGCAAGTGGTCCACCACCACTTCGACGTTGCAGACTCGCTTGAAGATGGCGCCCGATCGTCGTTTCGGGTCGCTGCCGCCCGTCTCCTGTGCAGCCGAGTGTGTGGCAACTGATTTTAGTTTTTGCACAGTGAACTGCGTAGTTGGCTACGAGGGACGCCGGAGTTAATGGAGGATGTCATAATAATTTTGCCCTATAGTATCAGCGTCGCTATATAACGTTTCGCTGAAGCTATTTCTCTATATGTATAGATTATTTTTTAAATGAATTGTAGACACAATTATCAGAAAAAGAGAGGTATCTTGTACTCGCTACAATGAAGCGCACAAAGCGAGCATTTAACATAGACATATAGAAGTGACGAACTTCATTTCAATCGAACGTTCGTTTTCCCCGGGTCGCAATGCAGTCCTGCACTTTGCTTGTTTAGGTATATTCGCACTTGACTATTGAACGAACGGCCGGCTTGCTAAATTCTACAGGAATAGATAGGCTGCAGTTCTTTGCGAAAGTTCTAACGCCCTCACCGCCAATTCACGAGCGCTGTGTTCAGCAGACTCCGTTCCGAGGGGCACAGAGGACGGTTTCCAAACTTCGGTGGGCGTGGCTGGGGCCGAAGGCGTGTAGTAGGCCGTCGCAGCCGATTCGGAGAAGGAACGCTTTCTGCGCACTTTTCCATCTTGGCGATGCTTCTCAGGAGCCTTGCGAAGGGCAATAAAACGCCCCAGGTCGGATTAAAGGCCAGTCAATACTGTTAACTGATCACTTGCCCGCATTTAATATAAAATGACGGTTGCTATGTAGAACAAAGTAACACAATGCTACTACCTATAATCACAAAGAAAGCGCTGCAGTTGAAGAAAAGTAGCAAGGAGCTGAGTAATATACTCCGCTCGGACGCTACAGGGTAGAATAACGTTTGGGTGAACCTACGTACTACTCATCGTTCCCACATTGTAGCCGTTGAGCTGTATTGGCGGGTCATAGCAAAAGCCTAATTTCTCCCATGACATGTCATGGTCGAAACACATTGACATCATATGTAACAAAGCTTTTAGACGTGTCGGTTACCTCCATCGTTCATTGCGTAAGGCTCCAAAGGATACCAAACTGATGACGTATAAAACACTTATCCGCCCCATTCTCGATTATGGCTGCATCATATGGAATCTTCATAAGAAATCCAATATTAAAAAGTTAGAATCAGTCCAAAAGAAATCAGTGCGCTTCATTTTTCGCAACTATAGCCGAGATTTTTCCCCTTCTTCCCATTATACAGCTACAGGTCTTACAGTTCTTTCATCTCGCAGCCGCTTAGAATGCATGAAATTTTTACACACGCTGATTCATTCTGAGCGCCTTGTTACACTAAATAGTTACTTGAACTTTAGTCCACCTTCTATCACTAGGAGTTCTCATAATCTCAACCTTATCCCTTTCTTTTGCCGAACGGAGATGTTCAAGCGCAGCTTCTTTCCATTGGCCATTGAACTCAGGAATTCACTGCCTGGAAGCATCCGCTCTTTACCTACGCAATAATTTTTGAAAACAATTACATATACTTGATATTCATATTTTTTGTGCCTGTATCTTGTTTGCTTGCTTTCCTTTTTTTTTCTTCACTGCCCACTCCTGCAATAGCCTCACCGAGGCTGCAGTATGTATAAATAAATTTAAAAAAAAAGCCTGTGCCTGGTACCTTTTTGTAGACTGTTTCACAATACTCTGTCGCAGGAGTTGCGAAAAGTGCTCAGCACTCGATACTATGCATGCAACTGAGCAGATGACGCTGTGAGGCAGAAGGGGCAGACGGAGCACGGACACATTCGCTTTCCTGACATTACTCCTGGCTGGTTGGCTCAAGTTGTGACGTCCCCTACCATATAATAATAGAGTGAAGCAAAGTAACTCAATCTTTGCACGAAACTACACGACACCCTGGACAGTGCAATATGCACAATCGGGTGGACAGGAGCGACACGTGGCGCATACCTTGCGGTGCTTATTCCGTAATTGGCTCAGGAAGGCCTGAGTGGCACCGTAGAGGCCACACCGACCGCCCGACGGCATAACGTCGCGCGCTGAGTAGATGATCGAGTGGATTCGGGGGTCGCGCTCAGGTCCCAGGTAGCGGCTGGCGCTCTCCACGTGGAAATGCTCCTCGGTGCCATCAGCCGCGGAGAGCGCGATACGACCCAAGAATACGCCGTTCGTCACGGCGCCCACCACGCGACTGCCGGGATATCCTGCACGCGGACGGTGGCACGGGCCAAAGATGAGCATTCCATGACTATATGGTAGCTGCTTGGTAGTCCCAATTTACAAGCGCATACACCGACACCAACCTTTTCCTCGACTACCCTGAATACGGTGCCTTGGTAGCACTTCACCGCGATACAGCTTCACTTGTATATTGTGCGGAAAAGCCAGGCACACCGTGAAGCTCTACCAAATTCACCAGCTTGCTGTGGTCTTAAGCATCCTTGTTTTAATACAGCGTGATGCCAAACACTAACGCCGACTGGAGGGCCGCGTCGCCCCTCAGCTGAATCGGCCATTGCGAAAGCTGCTTACGATTCCTTGCGATATATGCAGTTGCTTTAGAAACACTCCTCATGTCCAATCACCTGAAACATTGACGCCTGCCAACTGCTTAAAAATTGTAGCTGAAGAATTGCCGAAAAGCGTAAAGCTTCATTGAGAAGTACCGATCACTTGCCACGTGCGTGCGCGCGCGCGTGTGTGTGCTGAGGTCTCTGCGTACGTGTTTCTGTTAACGAATGTGCGCTTTTTAGGGACTTGAATAACGTGAATGTTTGTACTCCGGTGGATGTGCGTCTCGACGCGATCAAACTTATCGCTCTGTCCTTACTTGTGCAGGAGTAACTGACTTACGTTCACGTTCGTAGCTAATTTTTCTTTTAAAATGACGAAACCTTTGACACTTTTTCTTCAATTGTGTAACATTCCTTTAGAAGTACGACATGCAGTGACCGCCCCTACTGTGCGTAACCTGTCCTGTGTGTGCATGTTCTGCTTTGTTCTTTGAAAGCTCTCATGTTGTCCTTTCCTTCCTCTTGCCTGCCCTTCTTCCTATCTTCAATGTCTATGTTCCTCTGTCTCCTCCTCGTTTCTGGAGAGCAAGCCGGCGTTGTACGTCTTCCGGTGGCCGTTGCCAGCCTGATCCTCGCTTTCCCTTTCCTGGCAGGAAAGGGAAATAACTCCGCACCCGCACCAAAATGTTACGTGGAAAAAAACTAGGCAGAAACTATTTACACTATATTTACAAGGATCACAAGCACTGAATAAGCAGTCCCCGTAAATCACAAGGCACGTGGTTGTCTTCATCCAAAGGCCGCTCTACGGCTGTCATGTAGCAATATGGTTCCAGAAAAGAAATAATAACAATATTGTGAACTTGCCCAGGACGTGGCCCGAGTACATGTGATCGAGGCTGGCGTTGACTGGTCCACGGCTGGTCACCAGGAGAAAGTCGTCGGAGAAGGAGGATCGATCTCGCTTCAAGTGAAGCCGGAACAGCCTGGGAATATAGATCGCGCCAAGAAACGAATAAATGATGTTTCGTCAATATTGCCACTCGCTACTAGCTTGACCTGCACCCGTTTTGCCGCAAACATAACACCGCAAAGGGGCAAGCTGTGAACCGATCACTTCAGAACCGATCACTTGGGAGGTTCCCTCCCTCTCCACTCCACCCCCCCCCCCCCGAAAAAAAAAACAAAGAGAAATAACTATGGCATGGACCGTTCCTACGTTTTGACATTACAATGATATCTGACATGTATTATGCAGCGTTGAAAGATATTCTTATTTCAATATAACAGGTAACACTTCAGAGCCGGTATTTCCGGCTCTCTTAGCAGGGCAACACACATTGAAGTGTGGCAGACCAAATGTTGTATTTAATTTGCTGTAATTGCAGTGGTATAAGTATAAGGGTATCTTTCACTTCGGGATCTCTTTCGCTATGAACGTAAGCTTGTTAACTTCTGCTTACGGGCGAGAAGAAAGAGGTGTAGCTTTGGAATGTAGAAGGCAGATCTGTGACTTCAGATGGAAATTCCCGCCTCGCTTTTTGAAACTTTCGATGAAGCAAATAATACGAAAATATGAACTGAAATTGCACTGCGGCACGTGGGCGTATTCGGCTTCACCGTTTTAAGTGTTCTATTGGATTTATACGAGCGGGATCTTTGTCGAAGCAGCCGAGTAGCTCTGTCACAACGATAGTAAGCGTCTGCGTTAGAAGCACCTCCTCGCTCACCAGAACCTAGAGAAATCCCTACCTCTTACAAGAATCATTATCAGCATGTAATCACAATAATTGACGAGCATAACCACCTGCTTTGTTCATACTAGTCGAAAATACGCTGCCGGCGTATCAAGCCAGTGTCATAGGGAAGTAACGTTCGGTATTGCGAATAACCTAAATGAAACGTAAATGCAATTTGTTATATGATCCCGGCAGAAACGGGAGTAGCAGCTCATGCGGTGGCAGGAAATTAGTTCACGTCGAGAGAGAGCAAATGTGTGTGGCTCTGAATTAATGTAGCGAGGACAAACGCGTATTTACTCTGTCGCTATAACGATTATCGCAAATTGAAAGTGGCTCCGGTGGATTTCATTCTGAGCCTCCTCTAGAGAAAACATTATTTCCTGCTCGAATTTCGTGAGACTCTTTCATTTTCTTTTGAACCTAACAACCATTCACTGACATTGAAAAGAATAAAGGAGTTGACAAACATCATACAAACGTCATCGACGATGACTGCCAATGTAAGCGAACAGACTAACACTTCTAGAAATCTCTTCCCTTTATTGAAGGAATGATGCCCTTTACGCCGTGTTTTTATTCCGTACTTTCACTGAGAACACAGCCCTTAAACCATCACATGTGTAGCGGCAGTACAAGCAGACAGTAAGCGCGCCTCAAAGAACTACATCAGTTTGCGTTCGCCGAACGCACGGTACACGGGAGTGTTTTGCATTCTTGCGCCTTGCACTGGGTGTACGTTAAAAAATTACAAAGGCGTTAAAATTGATCCAAAGTCCCCCATTACTGCGCGCCTCATGATAAGACCGCCGCATTGGCGCGTAAGAGCGCAGAATTTTTTTTTCGTTAGCGAAAGCACCGCGCTACTCGGCTGCGGTCATGTGTCCGCAATATGTGCACTTTTGCATCGGCACTGCTGTACCGGCCTGAAAGCCCAACCTCCGACCTCGAAAACGGGCGACGGAGACAAGAAAAAGATATGCGTTAAAAAAAAATAAAATAAAGGACAACGGGGATGGCAAGGGGGCGGTTAGATTCGATTAAGTTCGGTAGCTATAGAACAAGCGAGCTTGAAACCACGATGCACCACTCCTCCTACGGCATACCTGTTGAGCGCCTTGAAAGTCACCTGGAGGTTGCCAAAGTCCCCAGGGATCCCGACGGAGCGCTTCCAGCGGCCTCCTGCTGGTCTCCCTCGGTGGGTACTTACAGGCTCGTACGACAGCGGCTCGTAGTGGCGCACGTAGCGGTTGAGAACTCGCGCTGCGTTGGTGGCAGATTCGTGGAGAGCGTTAAGGAGACAGGATTAAGGCACGCGCTAAACGACCCTTTTGATAGCTGGTGTTCACTGCAAGGGCATATTTCTACAGTGCAAAACGAATTTGAAAAGAAAGTGTGTTGAGTACAGCGGGATAAGGGATGCAAGAGGCAGGGGGAATGTCGTTCTGTAGGAGAATGATGCCCCGTATATAAAAACCCGTTTCCTTACTCACTCGGACCGCAGGAATTTCAAGTTGAAGTGAAGGAAAACGCGGCCGATGACGGCGGAGGTTCATTCATTCATTCACGTGAGTGCGAAATTTGCAGGCATTTGATGAGCCTCATTGGAACAGGACAGCCGGAATCGCCATGGGGAGTCTTGAGGTTTGGTCTAGGCATTTTCCCCCGTAGTTAGCCTATCTCGTTTTATAGCAATGGTTGTATAGACGACGTGACATAAGAAACTTAGGCTGACATCACGCCGCAGGAGAGGTTACACATGAGGTATACTGCATGCCACAGTTTTGAGAACGGGAAGCTTAGCAGTTGTTGTGAAAGGTACACAAATATTAAAGATCAGGCGTTCGGCTCGTCCTGAGGACTGTCAGTTGAGGATATGCCAGTCCTCGTAGTTCCTAACCTTTCATTGTAATTGTATTAAAAATTGCCATTGCCATCTTTAAAATCGAAGGTGACCGTGCGCACGTTTTGAAGGACTGCACCAATTTATTTTAAATGAGTTAGATCATCTAGACCCGGGGTTGCCAAACTTTCAAGCCTGGTGGAAACCCGCCAGCCTTCCCAGAGTTCCGCGAAACTTCTCTTCCCCATTCTGATGGTGATGTGGCGGTTTTATTTGTTAAATTCAAACTCTAACGTAAATATCAATCAAAGGAGGATGGGATCGGATTAGTTCTGATCACTCGCGGAGCCCTAAAATGCTCTTCGTGGAACCCCTGGTTCCGCTGACCTAGATTATTTCGAAGCCCATGAGATAGCTACGGACGCAAAAGGCTCGCGAACAAGTTGGGAAATGCTCGCACGAAAGAGAAAGCTCGCCGATACGTACCAATATTATTCAGGTTTAGTAGGAATACGATTAGTAACGGGTACACAAGTTTGTCGATAACCCATTTTGATTTTTTTGACAGCGTGCAACGAGAGCGTTTCTAATTTGTTCGCATCGAGCCACTTTTTACCCGGATCGTCCTGCACACATTCAAACGTACGGCCATTTAAGGTATTTATTAAGCAAGGGGTTTTGTGGAGTCGTTAGAGTCCAACTAGGCATCAACTGACATCATCGCGCTCGCCACCAGCACTACCTAGGAAGATTACCACCCATGGGAAGCACAACAGCCTTCAGAACACTTACCCGAACAGATATTCTCTGAAATGCAGACCATAACCACCATTATAACGTAGAAAATCTTCGGGTGTAGCATCGAATGGCGACCGAGCATAGCGTTCTTCTACTTCTTCTTCGTCGGTCCAGAAAAAATAGCACGTGCACATTTATGGCACGCGAGCGAGAGAGAGAGATAAACGCTGATTTGTGAACTAGCGATAGAGAGTTAGAGATCTCTCTGCCCCCTCAGGTGTGCGGCTTGCTCATTTCAGGAATCCGCGGGCTCTTGCTGCCACCCTGGCCCAGTCCACCAACTTTCACTGGTCATTCAGCCCTGGGCAATGATGATGATGATGAACTTCTGCCAGGGCTCGCACCCACTAAGGGGGATAGACCAAGAATCGGGCGGCAGGAGGAAACAAAAGGTCATTCTTATTTGAAAATGATAAAGGCAAAGTAAAAGAAACACAAGAAAGGAGACGTTGCAATAACCAGATTAGTATGCGAGTAGGCAGTCAGACTAACTGAAAGGTGAATGTTAAAAGAGGCTACAATTAAGAAGAAATTAATGTTAATGAAGAATTTAGAGAAACAAATTTGGGTGAAATGAATGCACACTTGATATCTAGAATAAAGATACAATAACTAGCAGGGCGATAATGTTGTTTCATTTCAATAATCAAATGCTGCGGAACAAACGTCTCTGTGACTGTAACCTAGCGTCGAGGCCCCAAATGCTAATAATATTGGTATACTTAACACTAATCCCCCTAATACAATTTTGCAGAGTGGAACTTCGAGTAATATCTTTCTATGGTGTGAATATCGTCTGCACGATAAAAAGCAGTGGTCTATTGATTCAATTTCCTTACAACTGTGGCACAGAGGGGACATCGTCAGACCAGCTCTATGTAAATAAAAATTCGATTGCAGAATGCGACAGCGCAGTCTGGTGTCAGTAACTTGCAGTCGCCGAGGACACCACTGTTTATTCCAGCGAAAACCGAGATGCTGAAAGTCTGGAAATGGGTATCAGCGATAATTTACTTAAATCATTTTGCAAATATAATTTTCTGCATCTCGATGCAGTGATGTAAGCTGTATCCGGTAAAGCAGAGATCAAAGGACCACTGAAAGATGTTCTGTCTAATAAATCTGCCATTTCGTTTAAGTATAAAGCGCAGTGGCCAGGAACCCACAGCAAATTATTTTTTTTGTAAAGTTGTACGGACTACATTTTGAAACATACTTAACTGTATTTGTTGCTGTGGAAAGTGACACACATACCGATAGAGAATCTGCAATTACGACAGCTGAGGATTAATTAGCGGGAAGCTTGCGAAGCGCTAAAATAATAGCCCATAATTCTGCTATGAAAATAGGCGTGTAATCTGGAAGGCGTATAGAAAAAGACCAACAGAGGGAAAAAGAGAAAATGCCTACGTCAACCTTGTCTTCAGACAGTGAAGCATCAATGGCTATTATATTGCTTGTTGCCAGGTGAGAAAGGTAATCTAGTAATTGGTCATTTAAATATTGGTATCGCATTAGTTTAGCATTTGAGGGGAAAATATCGTCAAATTCTACCTGAAGGCTGTTCTTGGATTTACTTTTTGGTTCAATGCGTTGAATTTGCACATTCAATGGTTTTTAGCTGTGCCTGTACAAATACAATCTGAGATGTGCGTAGTCGTGACCAATGATTATTAAAAAAATGAACTTGCTTCAATAAAGAAAACATACACTGATTTTCTTTGAGGAGAATCGCAAATGTTTAGGTATGTTTGGACTGTGAGGATCCAGACTCTACTTTTTAAACATGTTATGCGCGCTTCCATATACAGAACGGTGTTTGCAACAAATTTAGGGAGTCCAAGGCACAATCACAAAGCTTCCTTTTCTAAGAAAACCAAAGGCTGCATTTTATGGGCTGGGCTGCTGGGAAACAAGACACACCCAAGTTCCGTGATAGGTCGGACATACATATTACATATAATAATTAATGTATGTCTTCGCAACCCATATCATCGGTTACTGATCTTACGCAACCATCCCACGACACGAGTTGCCTTAGACGCGTCTTTTTCAATCTGGCTTATCCAGTTTAGTGTCCCATCATGCGTGATTCCCAGGCATTTAATAGAATCCACCAGGGGAATGAACTCTTGACAACGCATGAAGGAAATGTGAACGGAAACTTCTAAAGGAAAGAGAAGAAGTGTACTTTTAGTGACCTTCAGAGACATATGTATCTTCTAAATGCAAGTCTCAAGAGTACAGAATTTTGCAACGATTGATAAAGTGAATGTAGATCATCGTTATAAGCAAAGAAAGCAATGTCATCGGCATCAACGTATACTTGAGTGTCCTGGAGCAAAAGGATGGAGGTCAAAAACATAATAAATAAAACAGGAGATAACACTGACCCTTGAGGTACCCCGCGTTTCTGCTTATACCTAAACGATGAACATCCGCTTTGAAGACAGTAGAATTCACTTTCCCTTAAAAGCTCTGAAACTCATGCCATGATGTATTTCGGAAACCTGTAATTCTCTAGTTGCTTTATCAGTATGCCATGCTCTACAGAATCATAAGCTTTATTAGACATACGGTCGCTAATGCCGAATATTCTTTTTGGCGACGAGCAAGTTGTATGCGACTCTCTAAGTCTACGTGCGCACAACATATCGAGCACCCAGATCTAAAGCCAATTTGGCTGGAGCTAAGTATTAGGTTTTCATAAATGGAGGTGGTCATTCGGTCATTGAAATCTCTTTCTATTAGCTTGACCAAATCGGATGTGAGACAAATTAGTCTAATATTATCTAAATTATATCCACGTCCCTGTTTTTTTTCAAGTATGGGAATTATCTTAGCACTGTTCCGTTCTGAAGGTACCCAGGCATTCGCGATTTACCATAGTCAAAATTTGTTGCGGGGATAATTCATGCAGAATTTTTATCATGGCTGTGGTAACTCCATTTCGACCTAGCGCCGAAGAAGGCAGAGAGCGAACAACATCCGTCATTTCTTGTAATGTGACTTCCCTAAACTCCTCTAGCGGCAATGATTTCAATGGCTACGGTATGGTATGGTAGGGTAAATCTTTATTGTTTATGGTGGAACGATCGAAGTGAACTTGTTGTCTAGTCCCTTTCCAATATTTCCAATCATTCAGACATTCACGCGGCTTCTTATATGCGAAAAGACAAAAGCGTTATTTTTTCTGCAATCGGAATCTGCTTTCGAGAGCATAAAAATCTATAGAGGGCATTTTTGTTCTTAGATTTAGACATATAAGTGAAATTATTCCCATCATACTCATATTTGGCTTTAACTATCGTAAGCTTGAAATATGCAGCAATAAATTGGTAATCACTCCAATTACTTGGACATTAATGACAAATAATCATAACATTGATTACACATAATCTATAAGCATGTCATTGGTTTCCTTGATGAGCAGTGCGTATTGACAAGCGCTCAACACGGATTCCGGCAGGGCTTTTCCACAAGCACTCCGTTCGTAGAAACAATTCGCGATTTCGCCAACACAATAAATAATAGAAAACAAACTGACGCTATATTCATTTATTTCAGTAAAGCATTCGACAAAGTAGCTGACAGCAAATTACTTTACAAATTAAGTTTTATACTTAGAAACGATAAGCTATTAAAATAGATACAAGCGTACCTAACCAACCGTTTCCAATTCGTTGGGATAAACCAGACTTCCTCCAACACATTACCTGTTGCTTCTGGCGTTCCCCAGGGATCCGTGCTGGGTCCTCTTTTATTTTTGCTTTATATAATTGACATCTGCTGTCTGTCAAAATTAAACTTTACGCGGATTACTGTATACTATATGACGAAACTGACTCACCCCAAGATCAAATCAGGCTGAATAGTGACTTTGGCAAAATAGTTGCATGGTGCCATCAATGGCAAATGGTTATTTACTATGAAAAAAACCGTCATCATGAGAATAACACTAAGGAAAAAGCCACTTCTCTTCCACTATTTTGCCCAGAAAACTTATATCTCCGAAGTATCTCACTATAAATATCTCGGTATACACATATCTCGCATTCTGAGCAAGTAGGCCAGACTCGACCCACCGCGGCGCTTACTTGCCTCGAAGTGCTCGCGTTTCCGTCAATCCGACGAGCGAATTCTTGACAAGTGCACTTTCCCCGACTTTGTCGGTTCCATATGAGCTAAAAGCCTTCAAGGGGAGCGAAGCTAAAAAAAAATCTATCTTAAACAAGTTTTCTCTCGTAGCAAAAAAAAAAAAAAAAAAGACAACAGTTCTTGTTCATGCGTTTTCCAGCCCTGTATATGGGAAATGTGTCACAATATTGAAGCAGTCACGCAGTCATCACGTCGTAGAGCACTTACAGTTGCTATAACCAGGTGGTTCTGATGTGTTTGAGTGCGCAAATAAACTATGCTGACACCGTCTGGCGGGAATGCCACGAATATGGAACGATATTAACAACAAACGATGTGCGCCTGCATCAACGCTTGCTTTATCCCGGTGACGCAGACCATGGTGTCTCTAGTTCCATGCTCGCTGCGAGGAGCGCGTGCACAGTTAAAATTTAGCGCGCTGTGTCAAATTAGGCCAGAAGCTGGACACATGTGCCTGAATATGAGAAGTCAACTTGTGTGCGCGAGCTCTCAGCATGTGTCATCGAAAAATGTTTCCTCTGCTAGCTAATCTGTTTGTGATGACGCTGCTGTAGGCTCGCCAAGTTTTAAGACTGAGTGCCCGTAGGAGGACGCATGAATCCGGAAAATGCACTCTCGAAAGTCGACGGCAGAGTTGGCTACAAGGACTTCCGGAATTTCGATTTTTTTTTTTTGGTATTTAGGCCAGGTTGCGTTAACCTTTTATACTTTATTGACTAGTCTTTCTGTACATGTTACAGGTGAGCCAAAATAAAACATTAAATAAAAATTATTGAAAAGCCCTTGCTAATGCCAGCACGTTACGCCAGATCGCAGAATGATGAAATAGGAAGAAGTGACCTGACTGGGCCTGTTTATTACTCAAATAAAAATTTTATTATAGATGAACCCATATGGGTTAGCGCCTGACCACCGATCCCTGAGCTTGAAATAGAAACTTTGCTTTTGAATTTGATGGGAAATCTATCTGACCATCTAACGTGAATCATTGAAATTTTAAGACATACGTACCTTCGTGCTTCCAAATTTTCAACTGAACGCTGAATGAACGCTGAATGAACGCTGAATGAAGCTGAATGAGCGCTTTCGTCGTGACGGCCGACCGCAAGCTCTACCATCACCTGCTGAACAACAACAGCAACAACAACAACAGCAAGCGAACGTCAAATGACGTGGTTTCTGCTCACTTGTGCGTTTCGATAACAACGTGTCGCGACCCGCCAGTACCAACAATTGCCGCCGTTTGAGCATCGCCCTCCCACGGGGTGGTCCCTGGGGCACCCATAAACGAACTTCCTGCGTACAGTTTTCCCAGGCAGCTCATCCCCCTCTCCGTTCAATCTGCGCGTGCCGGGCGGATGTGCTCTCAGTGGACGCCACGGACACCTTCGATGGCCCAGTATCTGACGTTCTGCGCGGTGCTCTAGCGCAGATTGTACGCGGCAAATGAAGAAGCGATAACTGCGACACCACTGCACATGACTCAGATGCGGTGACCACTGAGCTACGGCCGCGTTCGTCATCGCTGGTGTGTTGCCGGCTACGTTCGAGGCATGCAAGTCTGCTGTTCATCTCTCATCACAGCTACCTCGCCACTGGAGCCCGTTGCGCTTGAGAAACTGCTGAAAAAGAAAAAAAAAACGCGTTCCAGCAAGCCTCAGCTTTGCGGAAGGACGAAAGTTCAACAAGAAGACGTTATTCAACGTAGGAGCTCACTGCGCCTCAAGGGAAACTCAAGACAGCAGACAAGGAGTGAAATCTAGTTGTGGCTTCTGTTGATCTTCAGTTGATGCCAAAGGAGCCGTCATGTTCCAATGGTAGCGCTTGTTCATAGTAACGTATGCTAGACCTGTTTCAAGATAACGCAGTGTGCCTCTGTGGACGAAATGCGATTGTCACAAACGTGTGCATTATGTGGATACTGATGTCTTTCTGACAAAGAAGACAGTGAACGCAAGGTGCTGAGGAGATCGAACTTGCTTATATCTTAAAGCAAACGTTCCAGATAAGTCGCCCGTGTCCATGGACACCAAGAAGGACAACTTACGGCTTGCATAAATTTTGCACCACTCGTCAGCTACCGTAATTGACGTAAGTATCAAGTTTAGCATTATCAACTAATGTTACATGTTATGCAGCTTTCGTAACAATTTGTTTTTGCGGGGATGCGCAAAAGTATTTGTTATATCAATGAAAAATGTAGGCAGTAGATGCCGCTGTTGCCGCGCTATTAATCAACGAACGATTTTGATAAAACACGCTATAGAGTACGCAAAAAAGGTATTATTTCTGGTAGGTTATAATTAAACGCTTAATACGTATAAATGAGGTATGACAAGTAGGCAAGGCTGTACTCGGATGTATGATGTTTAGTGGGGTGCGTACTAAATGCAAGGTCGACTGCGACAATGAAAAAAAAGATAGTTTTGTAAAGTTCGCTAAGCCACTACTCAGTTACAAGCATCACGTCATGTGTCTACTTTTTGAACCTGGAAGCGTGCGTCGTTTAATTTGGTTTGACATAATTCTTTTATAGGGATAACTCATATCAAGTGATATGTCGCTCCAACTAGCATAATTTCGCGAAAGGGCACATGCGTTAACCTCGGCGGAGACAACTCACCGGCAAGCATTGCTGCTTACCAATGGGCTGTAACTCATAGTAGCTTGCCGGCCTGTTGAGAGTACAAGTAGAACAAAGGTGTCTCACTCACGCGTCCATCAAACCGAAGACGACGCCTTGAGTGTGCAGTGAAACTAAGCGAGAGCCACCTTCTACGTCAATTATACCGAAACATGGGTTCGTTCGAGCACATGCATGCGTATTACAGCGGTATGTAATTAGCATGAATTCTAAGAATGTCAACTTATCTACAGTAGCGGATAATTGCAAAGTGAGTTGATGTTCATTCAGCTTTTGCACGCCGAAGTGTCTCTCCTGTCCACATTTAATGCGTCTTTCTTTGCTGTTTTAGCATAGGAGTGTACGAATTTGTTAGAATTTCTAGTTTTGATTCGTGAATGCAAGAAAAGTGCTTCTTTATAGCTATTCAACTATGCATGTTTGCAGCTTTTGTTAAGCTCCTTGTTAACTGAGGGAGAATTGTGCTGTGTACTGAGCTTCGTATTTCACCTACTAATCACTGAATCGCGCATACTTATAATTCAAGCTTCGATTCTTTGTATCTAAAACATTTGGACGATTTGCTTTACAAGAAAAAAAAAAAAGCCGACATCTTAGGATTAATGAAGCCTAAAATTGAATAAATAGTAGTCATTATTAGGCCAATGTGCAGAGTTGGGAAGACGCTGTCTGGCGGGAAAGTTACGACCCAGACATTCCGTTACGACAAAGGGGTCTTCTATAGAATACATCAGCTCTGTTCGGGTTTAATTCATCATTGCTCCGGCAGGGGGCTTTCAATAGATTACAGTTTGTGGCAGTTGGAATTTCTCCTATTAAGTTCCGGTCAGACTACAAATACTAGATTTCCCGTTAAATTGTACTGGGATACACTAAACACTGAACATTGGACTGGGCGCAATGCCGTATCACACGAAATGTGGCGTCGCACGATCCAGACAAATATATCACAGGTGTATCTCGCGGCCAATTTCTAAGCCACATATAGGACTTATGCTCGTAGTATCCTATTACATTTGGTGAACGAGTGACATTTCACTAAGTTGAGGTTGCACAATTTTTTTTTAACACTAGGCTGGTGAACATTACAAAAGACTAAACGCAGTCAAAAGACACTCTCGAACGATAAGTAATTGTGTCAGAAGCTGCAACGCTTCTATGCACGACAGTTATTCAAATAGTGCTTCCCTTCTTATATTGTTTTCTTTAATTGACGCATGCGTTATTAGCTGCACTACCGTAATGTAGAGCTCTCGGATATTACCAGCCTTTTCGTGTATAAGAATATGGGCGTACTGCGCAGCCGTTTCCTGCATTAGCTTTTTTTTTATTGTGTCCTACTACTCCGCCCGAAAACATACACTAACGATCTGCACACACAGAGACTGCGTGCGCAGCGATGGAAATCCCGCTCGACAAACATCCTTGAAACTACCACTCACACCCTCCTCTATGTCCCTTCCACTTACGTCTACCAAGAGTAGTTGGCTGCAGCAGGTGACATAGACGAGAAAGTGTGCCTGGCAAAATTAATTGTTCGAGAATGCCGCCAACGTGATGCTTGGCTGAGCAACCTTACTAATACCACGCCGATACACCTGTTTTACTCTCAATAAAATGTTTTCTTTTCTCTCACGTTCGCAATGACCATACAGAGCACAGTAGAAGGGCACACCTAATGCCTCTTGTGACATCGGAGCAGTAACATCACGCCCTGCCACGGAAGACGGAATGGAAGTGTCCTCGGCCGGGGGCGCCTTCGTAATAGCCGTCGCCATCGCCGGCACGGTGGGCAACGCGCTGACGATAGCCGCGCTGCTGCTGCGCATGCGCCGAGAGCACAGTGGCAACGCGTCGTCCGTGTTCATCGTGAGCTTGTCGGCGGCCGACTTGTGCTTCTGCTCTCTGAACCTGCCCTTCGCCGCGTCCAGTCTGCTGCAAGGGGCTTGGACGCACGGACCGCTCCTGTGTCGGCTGGTAGCCGCAGGCCGGTACCTTAACGTGGGAGTCTCGCTGCTCTCGATTACAGCCATCGCCGTCAACAGGTGCGTGAATCAAACCGCATATTCTTACACCTAGGCCGTTTTTCATAATGAGGAAACAAACAGCAAAAAAAAAATGCTAATGTCGATCAAAGCTGTAGGCAGTAGATGCCGCTGCTGCCACGCTATTAGCCAACTAATGACTGTCATAAAACACGGTATATATTACGCAAGGTATCATCTTTGGTAAGTTATAACTAGTCGCCTATTATAAATGAGGTGTGGCAACTATAGGCAAGGCTGTCTTCAGATGTATGGTGTTTAGTGGGGTGTACACTTAGTGCAAGGTTGACTGTGACAATGAGACGTACGTCGTTTCATAGGGTACCGCATAATTCTCTTATAGGAATAACTCATATCAAATGATAAGTCGCTCCACCTAGCATAATTTCGCGAAAGGACCCATGCTTTAACCTCGGCGGAGAGAACTCACTGGCAAGCGGTGCTGTTTACCAAAGGGCTGTAAGCGATAGTAGCTTGCCGGCCTGTTGAGAGTACAAGTAGAACAAAGGTGTCTCACTCACACGTCCGTCAACCCGAAGGCGCTGCCTTGAGTCCACAGTGAAACTAGCCGAAAGCGACCTTCTACGTCGGATATAGCGAAACGTGGGTTAGTTCGAGCATATACATGCGTATTGCACCGGTATGTAATTAGTATGAGTACTAAGAATATCAACCTTTGTATAGTAGCGGAAAATTACAAAGTTAGTTGATGTTCATTCAGTATCTTGCACGCCGAAGTGTCGAAATTTGGAGCTCGAAGGGATGTTTCGGACGGTACCCACAAGCAAACAAGTGTTGCAATGTTGGCTAAAGCACGTTGGCGGGCTAGTTGGTTAGGATTCATGATAGCGCAGAACAGCGCGACTGGACAAGCACTATGTGTTTGTGTGTGTCAAATTATTCTCTGTACTCGTCTGGTCGCGCTGCGCTGTGTTGTGTTTCACTGTGTGCTGTCTCAGGTACGTGCTCGTGGTGCGGCCATCGCTCTACGGCCGGCTGTATGGGCGTGCGGGAATTTGGTGGATGGTAGCTGCCACGTGGCTGGCCCCCTGTTTTCTGCTGGCCCCCACTCTGGCTGGCGTGTGGGGCCGCTTCGGGCCGGACCCGCGTAGCCCTGGGTGCTCAGTGGTGGCGTCGGGCGGAAGGTCGCCCAAGGCGTTCCTCTTCGTGGCCGCCTTTCTCGTGCCCTGTCTGGCGATCGTCTACTGCTACGCCGCCATCTTCAGGCACGCACGGAAGGCCAGGTAGGTTTTTCGTCTCACCAAGGGCGATCTTCTGGAAACTTTAGTCGAAATCAGTAATGTTTAATTTGTGGCCTAGTCAGACAGGACTTCACTACATTTTCTGAAATACCCCATTGTATAAGTATTACATAAGAAGTGGATAGCAAAACAAAACTTTAAAGACAGGTGCTGTTTATGAAATATGCGTGGCAACAGCTTTGGCAAGAAAACAGATGGGCTTGTGATGACAGTAATGGCAAGTGGAAGGCCGTGCCAGCCTCTTGCTGCTCGAAAGTGAAGGAAAGATGACACGACTTTCTAGAATAGTACCCGGTAAAGAAACAAACATGCGCGTAACAAACAGGCTCGTAATAAAAATGGAACCGACACAGTAGTTATAACAACCTGAATAGGCTTGCAAAATCAGAGTTTCTGACGCAGCTCTCGCGTCCTGTTAGCCTTATGGGACCATATGCAGTATGGCGAATCTTATGATTGCGTGCAGAATTGTTGCCCACCTCCTGGTACATATAGTGAAGATAGGGTGCCCAAAAATAGATGCAATGACTAATTTTTTAACTTTTGTTTATTCTTCAGATAGCATCCTGTTGAAAACATGAAACTTTTCGACGCCTACTCGCCATTTTCACCCGCTCTATCGAGAGCGCACAGTTAATTCGGAAATTATGAGTTCGGAAGCTCAGACGTTATTGGGTTTCTTAGTACGTTGTCACTTCGTTGCACGCAGAAATCGCTGCAGCAAGGTGTATCGACGTTCTGTAGATATAACAGAAAGGAAACCTTACTAGCATTACGATTCGTCATCAAATATAATAATCATGTCAATGAAACGAGGACATTGTTTTCAAGGCCAGTCCCCAACGCGAAGTGCGTACGTCGTTGTTTCTGTTGTGCTTGTACAACAAAATTAACACTTACTGCGGTAGGTCCGCCATCTGAAGCAAATTTCGGGCACTGTCTGTGCGTAGGCTGCAGCTGGAGGCGCACGGTGAAGCTGCTCGTCGGCGCCAGGACGAGTGGCGCATCACACGCATGGTCCTCGTCATCTTCCTGTCGTTCCTCGCATGTTATTTACCCATCACCATCGTCAAGGTGAGACGTGCATTAAATTGCTGCCATTCAGGGAAATATTCCTTGAGAAAGGAACGCATGCTAGAGTATGATCAGATGTCGGTTTATCTCTGCGTGAGTGAAATTAGTTCGAAACGACATAAGCTGAAACAGCGCAACGAAGCAGGGACACAGAAGCAACATTTCACGAAAAAGCTCGTATCTGCTGGGCTCGTACATCAAGCACCTATCATCGGTTGTCTTCGCCGGCAGGCACACAATTACACTTTCAATATTTATGAATATTTCCGTTTTTTTTCCCGCCTCAATACTTGTGGCTGTTAACACGGCCTGATAAAGGGTACTACGCTGGCTTGCTTGCTCCCCGACTTGCCTGCCGGATACCATTTACCAGCCTGCAAGGTAATAATTCGGACCCTCAGTTGACCACTTCTTCTAAACTGCCTCGTGATTGGATCACTTTTTTCGCGCACGTTTTCGTGAATGCACGAATTCTTCACCAAGAAGGGCACTCATCGCGCGCGACCCACTTAAGTGGTGCAGGACATCCACGTGCAATGTGTGTCTGACACCAAGCTGCTGGCAACATTGCAGGTAGTTGACGCCGAGGTTCGTCACCCAGCTGCGCATCTGGGAAGCCAGCTGCTGCTGTATCTGAGTGCGTGCATCAACCCCATCATCTACGGCGTCACCAACCGGCAGTACCGGCGGGCGTACGCGCAGCTTCTCGGCTCCGTAGCTGCGTTGTGCTGTTCCCAAGCGCCCTACACAACGGAGCAGACGGATGGCAAGCAGCGAGACTCCCAACAGACCAGCCTCTGAGCCATCAATGTGCAGGAGCGGTCTAGATGGTAATCCGTTGTCACCTTATCGCGAAATGACACGGGGAACGCAGGAAAGCATCGCCACACGAAGGTCAGTGCGGTAGAATCTCCAGTTACGACTAGGACGACAACGCACAGGCACACATTATCGTGCTGTTCAATGACAGTGCAGTGCCCACGACATTGCTTTCTACTATGAAGGCGTAGGCGTACTTGCACCTGTTTCCGAGTTTAGTACAAGGCACACTTGCGTGTTGGCGGTCGTGAATGTGTTGGCGCAGGCACGGTTGGATTTTAGCGCTGGGCCGCAGAAGCCTCCTCGACGGCAACTGTCGACATGCAGCGTTTTCCGAGGACCTGTAGACAAACAGATTCGTACAGGGACAGATGATACGAGCTTAAGCAAATTATGTTTTTTTTTTTTTTTCAGAAATCTGCGATGTGCAGTAACGTTTACGAAAGGAAACGCTTACATCTGCTCGACCGAAGCCGCAGAGCTACGAAGAAAACCAGTGAAGGATCCTTCAAAAAGGAAAGCTTACCAGCTGAAGCAAAACTCATATTGCTCATGGCAATATGTCCGGCTCCACCGCCTTCGTAGGGCAGTCATCTTAACATCTAAGCAAAATTAGCGAAATGTGGCTGCGTTTCGTTGCCGATCAGGTAGCGCGCCTGCATTGTAGTGCTACAATGTTGCGAAGCGTTAGTATTGCGTACAGGCAGATATTTGCTCCCTTTGCTCAATGTGCAAGTAGCTTAGAACAGCGTTGTTGGTTATCAAGAAACAGCGCTAGTAAAATCAATTAAGATCCAGTTTCGTGTTTTCTTTTTCAGCGAAGCTACCTTGCAGCGATTCGCGACATGTGGCTTCCGAAAGGGCAGGCTTCCTGAGGACAGGCTTCCGTCCTGCCCTCTTTTGCGAGGAATGCTCCTTGCTTTCTTCACGGTGTCACAGCGAATGCGGCGACGGCTCGGAGCCTACCGATTGTGTCTAGTCCAAACATTTTACTCGTGTGCTGACCTCTGACCATCTTGCCATCGTGATGTGTGTAGAGAAAAAAAATCGACTGATTCTTACGTTTCCTGCGGTACTATAGCACAGTAGGAAGACTCTCTCTGAGCCTCCTATTCTGTCCCTAAAATACTGGTTGAAAGAAAGAACTGCAAATATTGCCATTGTATTTCGTAGTAAGCGAAACATTCATATCCACATGAAAATGTTGAATAATGAGATAGCGCACAAGACAGAGAACCTCTGTGTGTCTTGCTGATTCCCGGCTGAATGTATGGTGTGCCTCGTGGCATAGTGTTATTTTCTCGTTGCATGCATACAAAGTGTTCGCAGTCATAACGTACTTGGATGAGATGAACCGTTTTGATCCGCAGGTAAGAATGTGTCATCCTTTGTGCATGCGGTAATAAAACAAATCACTCTTTGATAGATTGTTGGTGTGCCGTGTTTTTTTAGATGTCCTCCGAACAATTACCATAGAAGAGTGACATATCGGACACTATATTGAACGCCATAGATGTCTTTTGAGAGTGCCAGTCAACACCCATATGACACGTTCATGCTCCTTACGTTTCGCAAATTGCGAAAGCACAGACTTCCTGAAAAGCAAGCTTAAAGTTTTGGGAGCACTACTCAGAAGGTCCTTTTCTCGAGAAACCAAACCACGTATGTGCAGTATGCACAATGCTCGAAAGTAGCCTTCAGAATGTACATACCGATATTTTACTCTCGCCATGAGTTTTTGAGTTTTGTATTTTGGCGCGTATCAAAATAAAAAAGAAATGCGTCAATCCTTGGAGAGAAAAATTTCTTGATAGAGGCTGCGGTACCTTCTTGTCACGCATATTTCATACAGGTATTTTTCTAAATATTTGCAATAAAGTTTCTTTAATTTTTTTAGTTAATCGCATGGAGCCTATGTGCAATTGAGCATGTTCAGGTGGATTAGCTAATAATGAGGGTGTCACTCGCTAGTTAAATCGAAATGTACAGGTAGCTAATTCACAAATGTATCAATAGTCAACTTTTTAATTATTCACAGCATATGTGGCTCTACTGCAGTGAAGCCATTCAGTAATTAAGTTGTTCTGCTTAGTAGAAATGTTGATTAGTGTAATATTCCAGAAATCCATCCCAATAATCTGCAAAAAAAAAAATGCATTCCGAAGTGTCAGGACGGGTTTTTCAGGAAACTGTTAACAGGAACAGCAATGCGCTTCGTTGTAGATACACCGGACAGATGCCTCGAGGTTATTGCTAGTCTCCGAATTTCTTCTAAGCCGACATGACTTCACTATTTTTAAACTTTGCAATTGCAACATATGCCTTAAAGTGAACAACTAAAGAAAGAATTAACGAACATTAGTAATTATCTGCGTGGACATTGCCATTTCTAAAGCAAAGTTTCACCTGTCCCAGAAATCCACTTGAAAATGAAGAATGACGCTATCACAGGAATGGCGACAGGATGATGTTTATTACTGGAAAGCTAAGCCCAAACTGTCAAAGGAAGGTCTAAAGTCCACGTATATGCTTCTTCTTCTTCTTCTTCTTCTTCTTTTTTTTTTAAAGCGAGCATGTCCAGAGACTTTAGGGAGGTACATACAAATGCTATAGGTGTAAACTGGATCGGTAACCGTAATTTTTGTATTATGCCACCCAGAAGGGGACAGCCGGCCCCGAAGGGCGTTGTGTTGCGTGACTGACAATAAGAAAGAGATTAATTTTATCTTACATACGGCTCTTTATCCGAGCCGTCATCGCTGTTAAAACGGCGCGTTGTGTTTCGTGGTTGGGCAATTTCCCAAGCTTTTCGTTTGTCAGCACATTCAGCTAACAACGAGGAGTCTGTAGCTTCTGAAGGACGTCGTTGCAGTGAAGACAAGAAGGAAGTGTGTCGCACCGATATCGAGGCAGGCGCCTACGTGCGCGTGTATTGTGCGAAAATGGCGGGTGATAGCGACCTCGCTAGCAAGCGGAATTTACAGATAGTCGCAAGAACTAAAAGAAATAACGGAAACCGATGCTATTTTGAATGGGACAGTGTACACAGCTGACGGACTTCAGCTGTCATTGAAATATCTTGGTTATAGGTAACCGAGACACATCGATTCATTTTTTTTTTTCGATGCTTAATCTGCTGTATAATGCAGTTATGCAGATTGCGTACGTATCATAGACTTGACTCGCTAGGAGTGCCAGTATGATTGAGGAGAATACAAATCTATTGAAACTCTTATTTATCCCAGAATCATCAGTATGCGCATGCACTAGGCAAGCATTTTTTTGTGACAACATTCAAGAAATGTATATGGAACTCAAAGAAACGCATTTATATTGCGTGTACAGTGCCTAACAAAGTTGTCTGGAGCGCTGGAACAAGGCGTTCGGAGTTGCCGTTCGTATCGCCTATACCGTAGACCATAGGACGAAACAACCTGCTTTTGAGCATGATTTGCCTGATGAACAGGTCGCACCTACTCTAACTTATTATTATGCGATTGATTTTCAGTGCTCCTTTTTATTCGGGATGGTAAATTTTCAGTTTCCCGTAATTTTTGAAGATTGCATTTGGTATATAGCGTAAATGTTGTCCTTGAGCTGGATTTGGATTATTCAAAGAGTCGGACATTAGTGGCACGAGGAATTGATATCCACATTGACATAATTAATAAAAACTAACTATATAACTTCTTAATAACTTCACGCAACATAATGCAATTTACGAATTGTAGCTGGTTTGCTCAATAAACAGTTAAGAGTGTAGCGCCATCTTTCTTTATGCTCTGTCTGTCGCTGCTAATTTGCTTTCGCCTGCTAATTATGTAGCAGGCGAAATTGCAAGACGTATCTACTTGAAATGAAACTCCAGGACAACACCACTTTCGGGATATTATTTCCTGAAGTGCGGGACAAAACACGTGGACTTACCTTTGTACTTCAATGCAAAAAAGTAAATGGAAGAACCGTGCATTGTTGCCGCAAGTTTGATGGCGAATATCTCCAAAACATTGTGGAAATTCCTTTCAAGTGGTTAAGCCTTGCAAAATTACCGGTACAATTAGCAAATTGCAATATGTGCCGTTTAGTAATTAATTAGGAAGATAATTAGTGAATTCCTTTTAATTATTTGAATGTGTGGTTCGATTTCTTGTGCAAGTAATGTCCGCCTCACTGAATAATCCAGCTGAAGGAGTAGAACTATATAATTTGCAACCAGGCGATATATAAAAATTCCCGTAAACACCCCGAATTATCACCCCGTAAATGACACCATCTACACGGGCGAGCCTCACCAACTGTGCAAATATGCAACGCGCAGGCGTTTCTCATCGTCTTGTCTAGCCTGTCGTTCACAGCAGTCGATCCCCCGTAGTGGGTTGAGCCGTACAAATAAGCACCAAGTCAAACCAAACCAAATTGCTCTGTCGTTCGATAGGCCCTTTCCGACAATGGAAGAAGAGGCGGCTGATGATACCAATGTATTGGACACTGAACTCTCCCGTACCGTCGACACCTCTCGCACGCAAGACGCCTCTCGCTCGGAAGAGTCATCGCGAGGAAAGCGAAAGCGTCGTCGTTCGAAGAAAGCTAGGAAGTATCATGGCGACACAACCGCTGCGGCTGGTTCAGTGGTCAAAGACACGAGAGGCAGGGATCTCCAGGAACAGACTTCGGCTGCAGTTACCGAGAAGAGCTGGAGTAGCAAGCTTGAAACCACGGAGAAGACCACCAATCCAAAAGAAGCCAAAGAACGGACCCGGGACAACTCGCAGCAGGTAAAGAAGCTGCAGGGTGCCGTTGAAGGCGCTCAGAACCTAGGAACGGATGGCGTGGCTCAGGCTCCATCCTCGTCAGTTACCGTCGGGAACGCGGAGGCCCCACAAACGAAAGCAGTCGAGTCTGCGCCTCGTGGCGATGTTACCCAAACGCCGGAGGTGAGTGCATGCGTTATCATTGATTAAATGTATATAAATATATCGGTGGAAGTATACGAGAAAAGCCCACATTATTCTCTTGCAAAGGAACACTACAGCTCGCACGAGAGCGTCATGCCTTCAGTTTTCTCACAGTCTATGTAAGGACTATTTCCCATGAATTCAGGAATTAGGATGAAATTAAATTGCGCAAGCGTTAATTTTATCGTATGCCGCTGAAGACTACATTGAAAGGAAGTCGCGTTGATAGTGAATTTTCATAGCGTAACGTCAGTGACATTAATTTAAAATTTAATTTAATCCCTGGTTCAAAGCACATACGCATGTTAATTATTCCCAATAATAATAATAATAATAATAATAATAATAATAATAATAATAATAATAATAATAATTTTCTCGCTTTTCACAGAACACAATAAGAGAGTAGACGTAAGGGTAAAAGCCGCGTGCAGCGGCTTGAGGAAACCCCATTACGCCCGTTATGACAGTGTGGCGAGGAAACAGCTTAGCCTTGAGAAGTGTACAGCAAATACCGAAAACATTGGAGCACTTTAAGTCAGCATCACGAAAAAGGAAAAACATTTTATTGCGATAGCAATTACATGGACACTCCAGGCGTATTTCTACCGTCGCCGTCGCCGAGAGGTTCCGTGTAAAGTCCAAGGGCGATAATATTGTCGTCGAGCGCCGTACGCTGTATGTGCGAGTGAAAGGGTTCGAGGGTTAGCTGGCGAACGCGGTTCAATCTCGCGTGTGCGAGCGTGAAACGAGGGCTGGATAAAGCCCCTTAAACTTCGTAAAGTGGCGACACTCTCCTCCTCCGCCTTCACTCCTCCTAGTTTCTCCTCTCTTTCACGCTCCTTCCTCGACCGTGGCGCCGCCTACACTGCTCGAGCGTAGCAACGGCGCCAACATGCGTTCCTCGCCACTCCGTGGACGCTTCTCGAGTAAAAAGGGCGCTGATGCACGGCGCGAGGGCCCACGTGATGCTATTAGGCCAATAGCGACGCGGCGTCCGCTTTGGCCAGAGCGCGCCAGGAGGAGGCGGCATTCTTCAAAGCATGGCACTACTTTACGAAGTTTAAGGGGTTTTAGGGCTGAAAGCGTGCCCTCTCCTGTCGCGCACGAGGCAGGGGGGTCATGTGACGGAGGAGGGGCGTTCTTCTCCGGCGGCTGCTAGGGTGCCTCGATGTCCTCCTCGCCCACCGCTCCGTACAGAGTGGAGACAACTGCGGCATCTACGAAGGCGTTGGGCACGCGATTGGCGGACGCCGTAGTAGACAAATGTATAAGAACGTTGACAGTACACGCCTTTGGCGGACGCCGCAGGGACGCTCTGCGACGTGGCGAAAGTGAGCGTCCGCGCGGGCCTCATCTTCAAAGCGATCTGCGATGTTTGCAGAGTGCGCGTAGTGCCGGTAGCTTCATATGCGCTGTGCTTTCGACGTTTCGTTCGCGTTGAAGCGAGAGATGCACGAAGGTCAATTCGCTTGCTGCGGCCGCGATTTCTCACTCCAGCATTTTAACAGCGAGTTTCCGCGCTCATCGAACGAGATGTGTTCACGTTTACCTGTGGGCGCGTGAGACCGTGCTAGTAAATTTAGTTAAAACACGTTGATGGGATAGTTGCTTTGAATCTATTATAGAATGTGTACGGACGACTGAACAATGATTAACAAAGAAGCAAAACCTACGTCCTCGTTGAGTTACGCTTACGTATTCTACCAATGTTAATTTAGTTAGTAAGCGCGTACTTACAAGTTTAAACGGACGCTAAAACTACTATCCTTACTTCGCACAGCTATCCACTAATTTGCTATCGCAATCGGTGCTTCGCCTTTCGGGTGAGACTGCGACTTTCTTTCCTGCAGTTGCTGGCAAATCGCGGTACGTGGAACGTATTGTCAAACATGACAGTACACTCTGCACACTGAAGTGAAATGGAGAATTGTTGAGTACGCAGAGGGGCTCAATTTAACTGAAGCTCAATGTACGTGGTTTGTTCCTTGCCGCTATACTGGACCAACCGACAAATAAATGTCGCGCACCACAAGTGCGCACGCCATGACTTAAGGGTTTATCCGTTAACCGTTAATAGTTATCGTTAAGATTTGATCTTATTCCAAAATTTTAAATACATTCTCGCCGATGGAGCGTTTTTTTTGTCTTGTCAATGCTTTCGCAGTAGGAGTGCCAAAGTGGGAAAAGAAGTGTGTGTGTGTGTGTGTGTGAAGTCTGAGAAGCCGGTCAGGCGGTGAAAAGGAGCGGTAGGCCTAGTTTTATATATATATATATATATTTATATATATATATATATATATATATATATATTGTAAGCACTATTAACGAAATTTGTCGTTTTATTTTGTACATAGCCATCATAATCTTCCCTGTTTTTCTACTGCTTCGCGCATGAGCTGGGGCGTTGCCTTTTTGGGGAATAAGCAGCGCTGGACAACTTGGTCGGTCTCGGTATTATAAAGTGGTGGAGGTACGTCAAGACCCCGACGTCCTCTCGCGTTCCCGTCCTCCCTGGAGCTACGTTCCGGTTGCCGCCTGCGCCCGGCTACCCCTACAACGATGGACACGCGGCCATACATTTCGCTTCTGCCGCCATCGCCAGCAGGATGAACGACGAGGCTATGCTGAGTACGAGAGAGACCGCACTCGCCGACCAGGCGCCTACTATCCCGGATTGTACTCGTTCCGGCAATAGCGTTCTCCGTCTCCTCCAGCTGCTCCCAATATGCCTCATAGTTCCCGTTCGGCCATGAGCCGTTCTCCTTCGCCTTACCGGCGCTCTACATCATCGCTTCGCCCCACTTCCCATCTTGCCGACGCGCATTCGGAAAACTAACTGTTGCAGTTTTTGGAGGGGAAACTGCTTTCTATCGGTCTTCAAAAGTTCCTCCTGTTCGCCCGGCCAACATGCTTTCTGTAACTGTCGAAGGTGTTCCCGCGTCAGCTCTCATCGATACCGGTGCCGCCGCTTCTGCTCTTCGTAGTGATGTGTGATGTGTGTAAGTAAAAACGCCTTATCTTGGACCTATTTTGCGTTGTGCTAATAATGCATTCATTCACCCCGATGGACAATGTACTGCTCGTGTTCTCATCGACGGCATACGCCACCACATTGAGTTTATCATCCTTCCAACGTGCATCAATGAAATTATACTAGGTTGGGACTTACTACATTCTGCTTCAGTGATCATTTCATGTAGAGGGGAAGTTGTCCATATCACAGATACAGCGCTTGCACCTGTTACAGACTCTTCACTTTCATGCGTGAACTTGGCCATCGCTGCAAGCTACGTCCTGCGTCCTGGTCACGAAGACATTGTAGCCGTAACATACAGTCAGATTGCCGACGGAGACGCCCTAGTCGCCCCTTCTTCCCGCTGTACTTCTCGCGGAATTCTCATTGCCACCTGTCTCGTTCGGTTTTCACGTGGCCGCGCCCTTCTGTCTGCTTGCAACACGACCCCAGATCCTGTGATGTTGCCCAAAGGGATGACTGTGGAAACCCTCGCCGACACTCAACTTATCTCTATATTCACGCTTTGCTCTTCTTCATCGCCAGCGCCAACCTCAGGTTTGGATGATTCTTTCCCTCCTCCAACTGTTCTTGGTTCAGACCTAACAGCCGCGTAGTCCGAAGCCGCACTGGTGGTCTTGGCAAAGCACAAAGCCTGTTTCGATAGCTGTTCACCTTTGTTGAGCAAAACTTCTGCGGGTACACACCGCATCGAAACCGATGGTTCTGCTATAATTTGAATTTATAATTTAAGGTTCTGCTATAATAAGTTTCCTCGCCCCCTGCAGCAGAAAGATCTACGTAGTTTCCTCGGCTTGGCGTCATATTTTCTTCGATTTATACGCAACTTCGCTGCAATAGCAGCTCCTCTACACAAGCTACTGGTTACCGGTGCCTATTTCACATGGACTAGCGACTGCGAGTCGGCTTTTCAAGTTCTTAAGCGACATCTTACCTCCGGACCAGTGCTTCGCCACTTCGATAATCAAGCCCCCACCATACTCCATACTGACGCAAGCGCACAAGGTATTGGCGCAGTACTTCTGCAACGTAATGCAGCCTCTAAAGAGCAAGTCATAGCATATGCCAGCCGAACACTTTCTCCAGCTGAGCGGAACTACACCATTACAGAGCAAGAGCGCCTGGCTATCGTTTGGTCGATTCAGAAATTTCGCCCATACCTTTACGGCCGCCACTTCACCATAGTCACCGACATCATGCTCTGTGTTGGCTGTCGTCAATGAAAAACATGTCAGGACGCTTAGGTCGCTGGATACTCCGCTTGCAGGAATATGACTTTACAATAACGTACAAGTCTGGAAAATGTCATCATGATGCAGACGCACTGTCTCGCTGCCCACTCTCGCTCTCTCCCGGTAACGCGCCGTCGTCTTCCCTACCACGTCGTTCCGATGATTCGCCTGCCTCACACCAGTTCTCGATAACGCCCCTGGACGAAGTTACGCTTTCATCACGCTCTGATTTCGTCTTACTTCAGCGGGCCGACTCATACTGTCGAGCTCTCATGGATCGCCTTAGTGGGTTCGCCGAACCACCCAACAGCCGCTTGCGATGCCGACTTCGACAATTCCGCCTTCAAGATGGCGTGCTACACCGCTACGTTTACCACACAACAGGTCATCGGTGGGTCCCAGTTCTACCTCGCTGCCTTCGGCTGCGAGTATTAGAGGCACTTCACGACGACGTATCGGCTGGCCACTTAGGCTTCCATAAGACTTACGACCGCATCAAGACCCGCCGCTTCTGGTCTGGCCTATCCACAACGGTGGCCAAACACATTGCCTCTTGTGCGTCATGTCAGCAGCGCAAACGCTCGACATCCCCTCCTGCCGGTTTACTACAACCTCTCCCTTGACCGGACGCACCTTTTGAATTTGTTGGCATTGATTTATATGGTCCCTTGCCATTGACACCCTCCGGTCACCGATGGATTGTCACTTCGGTCGGCCATTTAACAAGATATGCGGAGACTGCCCCTCTGCGATCCGGTACCGCTTCTGAGGTCGCCGACTTTTTCTTGCGCGCCATCGTCTTGCGCCACGGTGCTCCTCGCGTTCTTCCCAGTGACCGTGTCAAGGCGTTTATTTCCCAAGTTCTCAAGGAAGTTTTTCGGGCCGCTAATACCGTCCACAAATCTACTTCTACCTATCATCCGCAAACCAATGGCCTTACTGAGTGCTTCCACCCTACGCTGTCTGACATGATTTCTGTGTACATCCGTCCTGACCATACTGACGGGGATAAAATTCTTCCTTTCGTGACATTCGCATATAATACTGATATTAAACGGACTACCGGCTACAGCCCTTTCTTCCTTGTGTATGGATGATCTTCTTCCACCATATTCGACAGAGAATTATTTTTAGCACCTTCTTCGCCTACCACGTTGCTTCCAGAAGATTTTGCTGCCCGAGTTGCACATTGCCTTCAAATTGCCCGGCAAAGCACTAAAGCTACCCAAGCTGAGCGCAAACATCACTGCGACAACAAATGCCGTGACCTAAGTTTTCACCCTGGAGACCAAGTCCTGCTTTGGACTCCAGTTCGCACTCCAGGCCTCTGTCAGAAATTCCTTCAACGCTACATTGGCCCATACACCGTTGTGCAGCAAACATCAGCAGTGAACTATCTCGTCCGCCTAGTACACTCCGTCCCTGATCGGCGCCACCGGAACGCCGAAATTGTTCACGTCTCGCGGAGAAGCCCTTCAGTCCCCATTGAGATAATCTCTAATCTGCGGCCAGGCTGGCCGCTTCCATGACGGGGGGAAGTTAGTGTAAGAACTATTAACGTACTTCGTCGTTTTCATTTGTACATAGCCATCATCATCTTCCCTGTTCTACTTCTACGCGCATGAGCTGCGGTGGTGCCTATTTCGGGAACAAACAGCGCTGGACAACTTGGTCGGTCTCGGTATGTTTATATATATATATATATATATATATATATATATATATATATATATATATATATATATATATATATATATATATATAGAGAGAGAGAGAGAGAGAGAGAGAGAGAGAGAGAGGGAGAGAGAGAGAGATGCGTTAGCCTTACGTCGCAACTCTGCACCTCTGAGGTTCCGGATCATTCATTTAAACCCCATTCACGACAACGCAAAGTGTTTAGGAGCTCACTCGACATACGTATGGCCTCTTCAAGGAGCGAAGTGGAACCGACGGGATCTATATGTTTACTCATGTTTACTCAGACTCATCGGCGCTCACTCATGTTCATACCCTTGTCCAATCATAATTTGCGCTGATAATTTCTGGGAAATTAATGTGGAGCGACTATGAGTCTGTGTACTCATGAGTGGGTACATTGCAACTCTGATCTCTGTTGAATCTAAGGGCGTTTAATTATCAATGAAAGACATATAGACGTCATACTTCACAGATTTATCACCATCATCGTCATGAACAACAACGACAAAGCACAGCCTTTTCCGTAAACTATACTTTAATGCTGACCAGCATGCCCCTTTAGTACGATGTAAATCGAGTGCCTGTGGTGTATCTTATGGATTTTTTTGTCTCACAGGAAAACACACAGTGGTGCCGGTATTTCAACGACGTGAGCACGGCAGTGGCCCTGGCGGTGGGCTTTATCACCATAATCTTCTTCATAATCTTTGGACGTAACGGCCCCAAGCCCGGCGGGTATGTTACGTGTGACACCGACAGCTGCAACCTCTACGCGCAGAGGCTACGCGCGTCACTTAACGCGTCCGCCGCCGTACCCTGTTACAATTTCAAGGAATTCGTCTGCAACGGGTGGCGACGCCAGAACACCTACAGCGTTCGCCAAAACATGACGCTTACCGCACTTGACGCGCTAGCGACTCTGGCCAACAGTGTCAGTGTGCCGACCAAAGGGCAGACGACTGCCCAGAGAGGCGCAGGCTTCTTCCGCAGCTGCCACGCTGTCCTCAAAAACGACAAGAACGACATCGCAGTAGTCAAGAAGTTGCTGAGAGAAGCCAAGGTCGAATGGCCCCGGCGACCCTCGCAGCCGGACGTATTGCACACGCTCTTCTATTCGTCCATTCGCCTTCGATGGAGCCCCATCTTTAACATCGAGATAGAATCCACGAAGACCTACGCAACGCGGGTCTTCCTGATGCCGTACGAGGATTTCGAGCTCGTGGCGCGCAAGTACACCTCCCTGAAAAAATCGGAGGCTGCTGAAAGGCGTGCCTATTTCGATGTACTCGCCGACGAATTTGGAGCGTCCGCAGCCGACCAGACGGTGGTCAGCTTCGAAGAAGTCGAGAACACCCTGCAGGTCATGCTGGATCCACTCCTGGACGCCATACTCAAGTATAGGAAGCCACTGGCCATCAGCACCGCATGGCTGTACCGGCCGGGAGCCGATCTGAGCAAAGCGCGCTGGCAATCGGTGCTCACCTCGTACGGCGTTGAGGGCCGCGAGACGGTCATCTACGAGACAGAAGCGCTATCGTTCGTTACGGAGTTCTTCACCCTGTGGGAAAGGTACGGCGAGGCTATGACCGAAATTCTGGTGTCTTGGTGCACCGTGCAGGTGGCCGCACAGTACGCCAATCACCGGCTCGTCACCAACTATTACGGCACACAAGATGCGGCGCACTTACAACACGGCGCCTTCTGTCTCAGCAAGGCTTACCTCATCGCTGGTTTCTCCGTGTTCGCTCCGTATGTCAGCAAAGAAATGAAACCGCCAGCCCGCGGCGGCGCAGAGGTCATCGCCCTTTCTGTGCGACGCGCTTTCCTCAAGAGGCTCATGAGGTGGCAACACTACGAGCCAGAAAGGATCGTCTTGGGTGATTGGGATTCTGTGTCTGTTGTCTTTAGCCCTTTTGACAGCGATGCCACGAGCATCGGGAACGGTAGTCGTTCCTACCCGGATATGGGGGAGTCCCTGGCGGAGAACTGGAGAGACGCCGCGGTGCCGCTCGACGTCATGCGATCTGACATGGTTTACGCCGCTCTGAAGCACCTAAAGCTACACGTAGTGCTCGACTACGACTTTCTCCTCCTGCCGTTCGCTACGGCGTTTCCGAACTATCATCTCAACGCCGCTGAAGCCATCAAATACGCCGGCGTTGGCAAGGAAGTGGCGCTAGCATTGAGCGATGCTTTTCTAGACACCTATGCACGCTTCAAGGAAGCAAAAAAAGCTATTGAACGTGCCTCCATCTGTATGGCCGGTGCGCCAGACTTTGGCAGCGACCTGGAAGCGATCGCGCTTAGCGTCCTTTTCGACGCCTTCAGGAGCGCTTTGGATGACAAAGATGTTCGGCTCGTAGGGCTCAACGACTACACGGCGTCGCAGATTTTTTTTATAGCGTCGTGTTACGCGAAATGTCCGGGAAGTTCTGACGGCACTCACGAAGACTGCAATGTGGCATTGAGGTACGTCGATGCCTTCGCTGACGCCTTCAGATGTCCTCAATTAACGTATATGAACCCCGCCGACCGCTGTCGCCTCTTCTGACACCGGCTTGGACTTGACTGTTTTGCAAATTGGTTCTCGAACTTTGTGCATTGCGCGCATGAGTGTTGTGTGACTTTAATGCGGTGCAATGATGTGGCAACGCGGAAGAAGAATCAATGCATGGGACAGAAACGCTTTCTAATACTGGCGAATGCGTTTTGTCAAGCTGAACGAAATGCTTTTCTGGCTTCGGGTTTTAATAGTCTTCGGGCTTGCAATATTATGCGACGCCTGCTTGAGTGTTTTAAAGTATATCGCATAACCAAAGGCTGGCAGCCGTATTCCGTGCATCCAGTGGCTCTTTGAGAAAACATGTATTGTACGGACATTAATTCTGATCTGACACATACGTGGCATAAACTGGCAACTGCTGCTCATGTCACCGAGCTGCAGTTTGGCTGCGTACATGACATAGAGAACCTTTCCAGCGTGTGGTTGGTGTCAATTACACTGTATAACGTGAAAAAAAAATGGGGGGGGGGGGGTGAGGGAGGGATGGTGAGTGGGAAAGGGGGCAGGTGTCTGGACATTAATGTGCTTGTTGATTAGCTGTAGTCTCACCGCATTCGTTCGTTCTATGTCATACAGGTCTCATGGCGCGTATCTACATGCAAATGTTCGGCAGGCCTCGTATTGAACGGACAGTGTCTGTCGAATTACTGTTTATTAAGCCTGATTACTGGCCTGCTAGAGCATAGCTTCCTTTCCATAGTTAAACACATTGGACTGCAAAGGGAGATAACCGCCATCGAGCCGACCAGAGTATTAGATAGTGGGATGTGATTTAAAAAAGCATGCATTGGCAAGATAGCTTCGGAAATCGGAGGGAGACAACTATCTTCCATGCGGCAAATACTCCTGAGGTTATGGGTCCGAGTATTGCGATGCATATATGACAGGGTACGCGGGACGGCGACTTGAAGTATCTCTGCAAACAGCTTTTTTCGAGCAGTGGTCTCGACGACAACGACGACGACAACGACAACGACGACGACAACGACGACGACAACGACGACGACAACGACGACGACGACGATAATGATGCATTCATAGGCTGATACATTCATAGACATAAAAAGGCATAGTACACTTTCCTAACTGTTCGCACGGTGATCTACACCGACGCTGTTTGCATATGTCAGGTATTTCAGCGAACACTTTCGTATATTTTTAAATATTGCCTGCGGCACATAGCACAATCCTAGTCCATGCTCTTGTATTACCAGAAGAGGCGTTCATCACTGGTATAAACAATTGAAGTGCATAATTGATCCATTAGGTTTTAGTTTATTACCTTATGGCACATATTGCAATTTACAAATTCTAGCCCGGGATTTCGCAAGGCGCATCCACTTCGAAATAATTCTCAGGATGACACCACTTTGGAGTAATTGATTCCCGAACTTTACAGATAAATGCATCTGCGTTCCAGTTAATTTTGTACTTCAATGCATAAAGCGACGTTTTGTTAAGAAAGTAAGAATGACAATGCATTTTCCCTGCAAATTTGACAGCGCATATCTCACAAATGGCATCATCCACACAATTCTTTTGAAGCGGGTATAATTTCGTAGTCTCACCCACTGGAGTGTGCAAATTGCAATATGTGCCGTAAGGTGATTAGCTTAAACCCTAGTTAGTTTTTACTAATTATTCAATTATGCATTTCAATTCTTTGTGCAATGAAAGTCCGCCTCTTTGAGTAGACTAGGCCATGGACTAGAGTTGTGCTATCTACCACAGGATATTAAAAAAAAAAAGTTACAAAGTATTCGCTGGAACACCCTCGGGCCTTTATATCAACTCCCTGTGAACATTGCGAAGCAACTGAAGAAAGTTTAAAGAATCGGCAGACTTCAGCAATTGCTCTGGCATTGAGCTCGTTCAGTGCAGTGAAATAGCAGGAGGCCGTCGTTGCGTTATATATATATATATATATATATATATATATATATATATATATATATATATATATATATACATATATATATATATATATATATATATATATATATATATATATATATATATATATATATATATATATATATATAGGCTACCACTTATAGAGTCTGTGGGATGCAACGCAGCTAAAATTACCACGTGCATGCTGCGTGACAGCCCAATCTTTAGCGCTTAGCGCTATTAAAGCTGCACCGTATAGCCACAACGTGTTGCATACTCCAGAGTAGCGTATGCCGAGTTGTATCGACGTCTGCCTATCGAAGCTCGACCAACGTTACTATTGGGTAGCGTGGAGTTGTCGGCGGACAGCAGTCATCCGGTAGACCATGGCGACCGGGCAAGGACGAGACGATTTCTAGTGCGAAACTTGCACGGTTTATTCAAAGGTTGATCAAAGATGATGACAAGAGAATGAAGTGTTCAAAAGTACATTTCGGAGCCCCTTAAGTAGGCTCTATACAATCGTGGGAGGGCTCTTGCTTCCGTCGACGTCACGTGACCGGCACAGAAAGAGGGCCCCTCCTCCTTTGGTTATACCGAGCCTGCTGAAAGGAGGAGGGCGGCCCGCCTCCTCGAATTGTAGACGCTTGTCCGTCTCCTTTGCGCGTTGCTGGTTCGTGGAAGTTCTCCTGTAGAGTTTGACCGATCGAGGAAAGGGTCCCTCTAAAGTCGCACACACAAATACAAAAGAGGCCTGTAAACACTGCGGGGCTTCCGCCAGACCGGCAGACACTCGAAATGATCATGGCGAATTAGGAAGTCACGCTTCATTCGGACGAGGAATGGTGGGTGAAGGTCGGGTGAAATTCCTTTCTGCTCGTGGTGCCAGAGGCCAACCGTTACAAAGGCCACGAGTTCGAATCACAATGGCGTTAGTACGTGAAATTTTCTTTTAAGAGGAAGCTTTAACTCGACGCCAGCTCCGATTTCTCTATTAAAATACATGTACAACGGCGAAATGCTTGCCTGAGAAAACCGTGGAATCGAGTTGAATGAAATTTATTGCAGTTGAAAGAGAAAATTAAATTGTAGCTGTTAGACTGGGGACGACAACGGTCCCACAAATCTGATGAGGCTACTTTTCGGGTTTTGAACGACCCTCTACGAACATAACAAAACCACGCGCGAGAGGAAAACCACACGAAGATGAGTCTCGCGTAACTAAGACGCCGTTAAAAAAGAGGTGTTTTCTAACGCAAGCTGTCGTAATTTTTGCGTCATTCCTAGTTAATTAGATTGTAATGGCTAATTATTTCCATTTCAATCACTATATTTAGGGCACAGATGTTAACATTACGTGTTTTGAATTGTAACGATTTGAAATGTTTGCGACAAACTGTATATTGCGTGGCTCTCCTTTTCCGGCGTGGTAAAGAAGGCTTTTTGCCGCGCGTTCCGCGTGTCACGTGGTATATTGGTAAATAGGGTGCTCCTGCTAACGTTAAGCAAGCTGTTCAACGAAAAAAAAAGAAGGTAAATGAAGTAAGATGCAAGATACGATGTTAATACCTACATTGTGAGTCAAAATCCGCAGATAACGGCGTCGTCCGTCCAGGAGACAAAATCAAAATAACGACGCTTACTATGTGGCCCCAGTATATGCGGCTCACAGTATAACGGGACGCTAGTTACGCAGCCCGCTATTATGAGGCCCGGTTCGTCAGCCCGAATATTTACGTGGTACGAAAATAAAAAAAAACAAATTCGGCAGAGACAATTAAGACTGCTTATGTGTGGCCATGCGACAGTATTATGCCCTTTGTAGATCTCATAGCACATTTTATACACTCATGACGTGGCACCACCTCCTCCCCATTGGCTGCGCCGTCACGTGCTTGATGAGTGAGTGAGTGAGTGAGTGAGTGAGTGAGTGAGTGAGTGAGTGAGTGAGTGAGTGAATAAACTTTATTGCAGGTCCGGCGAGGACGCGAACCCATCGTGCACCCGGCTAGTCCCACGTCGGGACCGGCAGGTCTAGCCCACTGGCCCGGTCGCGGGCACGCCGGACGGCCAGGATTTGCTTTTCTAGAGCGGGGCTACGCAGAAGCGAGTCCCACTCCTCCTTGATGAACTTGAAGTAAGTCGACCCGCACTCCCAGAGCATGTGAGGTAGAGTGGAGGTCTGGCCGCAGGACGGGCAGGCGTCGTCGCGATACACGTCGGCGTAAGCCTCGTGGAGAGCGGAAAGACACGGATATGAGCTGGTCTGTAGAAGCCTAAGCGAAACGGCTTGCGCCCTATTCAACTTGGGGTGAGGGGGTTGAAAGACCCTTCTGGACATGTAGAAATATTTAATAATCTCGTTGTAAGTAGCGGGAGCGTCCCTGTGACCGTAGAGAGGAGGGGAGTCAGTGCTCCTTATAGAGGAAGCGCGGTCGGTGAGGTTGCGCGCAGCCTCGTGGGCAGACTCATTGAGGTTCGTGGGAGCACCCTCGACCGATCCTACGTGAGCGGAAAACCAGTGAATTGAATGGTTTGTGAGAGCATGTGGACTCGAGCCGCTAACAAGACGAACTGCTTCCTTGGCGATGCAACCCTTCTGAAATGCCCTAACTGCCGTTTTCGAATCACTATAGATTTCGGACCTACGGCCGTCTAGCAAGGCGAGGGCGATGGCGACTTGCTCGGCGACTCCGGGGTCTGAAGTGCGAATCGAGGCGCTATTGGAAATCGGTCCGCTCGAGTCGACCACAACGACGGCAAAGGTCTTCCCGTCACTGTACTCCGCGGCGTCGACGAAGCTTGCTTTAATGTCGTGTTTCTTGATCTGTTTGAGGATGGCTGCTGCTCTGGCCTTGCGTCTACCCTCGTTGTGGACGGGATGGACGTTTCGGGGCACAGGGGCCACAACGAACTTGTCTCGAATGCACCTAGGGATCGGGGTACTGACAATCGGGAATTCCGCAGGGTGGTAACCCAGCTCTTCGAGGATGCGTTTACCTGCCGCTGTGGTGGTCAGGCGACTGAGCTGTGCGCGTTCTTGGGCTTCGGCAATCTCCTCGGCGGTGTTATGTACCCCGTACCCCCAGCTTCAAGAGATCCTCGGTATGGGTCCTGATGGGTAGCCCAAGAGCCCTCTTGACTATTTTGCGGATAAGAACATTGAGCTTGTCTCGCTCCGCTCTGAGCCAGTTGTGTATAGAAATCGTGTACGTGAAGTGGCAGAGTACAAAGGCATTGATCAGCCTGAGAAGGTTGTTTTCCTTCATTCCTCGATGCCGGTTTGCGATTCTGCGAACGAGGCGGAAAGCGTTGTCCGTCTTTGCGATGATCTTGCGGAGAGCAGTTCCGTTCCCGCCGTTGAATTCGACAACCATGCCCAGGACCCGAATAACGTCGACCATGGGTATCATCCTCCCGTCACAAGTGCGAAGTCTGATGCTGCTTTCGGAGACTGGCTTCCAATCTTTGGGTCTGCCTCCCTTCTCTTTTCTGTAAAGTAGGAGCTCCGATTTGGCGGGGGATCACGTGCTCGATGAGGCACGCAATAAGCCACACGTTTAATCAGCCAGAACGAGCCACAGTGGCGCCGGCGAAGCATGCTCGCCTCGCACCGCGGGAGCCCGGGTTCAATTCCCACCCAGCCCAAAATGTAGGAAACTTGTTTTTCACAGCCCTTAATTTAATTTGTTTACAGGGAACTCGCTCAGGAATTAGATGTCCATCCGAGCATTTTTTTTACGAGCTTTTACTCTTTGCGCCGTCGGCCATGTTGGGTACTATATTTCGGTCACGCCGACTATACGACGGATTTTCCAGTAATGGGGCTTATAATGCTCTCGCATTGAAACTACGCTTGCGAAGCTGCCTGCTGTGTAAATGGTACATTGCTATGTGGTACAAAAGTTCGAAATACCGAAGCTTACCGTGCAGCCTGCCAGGTGAATGGGATTTTGTTGCGCGATACACAAGTTCAAAATAATGACCCTAGTAGTGAGAAGTGTGTGTGTGTGTGTGTGTGTGTGTGTGTGTGTGTGTGTGTGTATATATATATATATATATATATATATATATATATATATATATATATATATATATATATATATATATATTGTCGCAGTACAACGCGGACAGTAGACAGGGAGACGTTCAAGAACCGCCGGACAACTTGTTCAAATACAAAACAGGCCAGAGACACGTCTTCTTCGTTCTCGCCGAATCCCACTGACCCGTTAATGTCCCTATCTTCGTTGTCGTCTGCAAAAAAAAAAAAAAGAAGAGCATGCTCTAAAAGAGCATCCTCCCGATGCTAGACCAGCAGTGTCACTTGCGGAATTAAGGGCCTCTCGCATAGTTATTCGCTCACATACGGCTTCATGCGGATAACGTGCGCAAGTTCAGGACGGTGCGTGCGGCGCCGCGTACAATTGGCACTATCGGGGACGACCTCGTACGTGACGTCACTGAGTCGGCGCAATACTCGATCTGGTCCGAAATATCGCCTTAACAGCTTCTCGGAGAGGCCTCGTTTCCGTATGGGTGTCCGAACCCACACTCTGTCGCCGACGTCATAGATTACTGTTCGACGGTGAAGATCATAGCACCCTGCGTCGTAGTCTTGCTGCTGGCAGATCCGCAAGCGCGCTAGTTGCCGAGCCTCTTCTGCGCGTTGCGTAAACACATCGGCACCGTATCAGTGTCGTCAAAGTCATGTGGAAGCATCGCATCCAACATCGTTTGTACATCCCTTCCATGAACAAGGGTGAATGGAGTCATGCGCGTCGTCTCTTGTTTCGCCGTGTTATATGCAAAGGTGATATACGGTAGGATGTCGTCCCAATTTTTATGTTCAACATCCACGTACATGGAGAGCATGTCTTCAATTGTTTTGTTTAGGCGTTCTGTTAATCCGTTGGTTTGTGGATGGTAGGCGGTTGATTTCCGATGCGCCGTTCCACTTAGCAGCAAGACGTGATCAACAGCGCAGCCGTGAATGTGGTTCCTCGGTCTGTTATTACGACGGTTGGTGCGCCGTGTCGCAACACAATGTGCTCAACTAAAAAGCGCGCCGCCTCGGCTGCTGGGCTTCTCTGGATTGCCTTTGTTTCAGCGTAACGTGTGAGATAGTCGGTTGCTACGATAACAAAGCGATTCCCTGCAGTAGAAGTAGGAAGTGGACCCAATATATCCATTCCGATTTGGTCAAATGGTCTTTGAGGAACCTGGACGGGATGCAGGAGGCCGGCTGGTTTCGACGGAGGCCACTTGCGCCTCTGGCAGTCGAGGCAAGTGCGGACGTGATGTTTCACGGTGGTGGTAAGTCTCGGCCAGTAGTACCTCTGATGCACTCTGGCCAACGTTCTCGTGTAGCCTAAGTGACCAGAAGTCACCTCGTTGTGACAGCTTTGAAGTACTTCCGTACGAAGAGCTGCAGGAATGACGAGCAGATAGGGGGTGTAGGAATTGCACCGCTGGCACGAGTTGTTGCAACCTCAGTGCTGACGCCCGTTATTGCAAATGGGTCGCGAGCCCCAAGGGTAGCGTTGGCCTGGCGGCCTGGGGCACTGGAAGCATCCGAAGGTCCCGGCAAAGCATGAGTCAACTGGTAACAGAACAACTTGTTTATTCTAACATCGCAAAAGAGCGGCCAGTCAGGTCGACCGAAATGAGAGACGGGAGAGCACGTTACTCAACACAAGAAATCGGAGCCTCTCTCGGCGTCCGGGGGCACCTGCTCTTATAGTCTCGGAGTCGAGGGCAAGAGGGAACGCCTGATAGAGGCCCACGTGACGCGCGGCACGGACAAGCTGAGAGACACGTTGGGACGAGTGTAGTGACGCATCCGCCGGCCCGGCGCCGGACAGACCTCCTCGCTTCACACTTGGGGAGCTCCTCTCCCCGGCTGCCGCGCTTTGACAAGCGTGGGCACACACACACACACGCACACACGAAGACACGTGGCACTGAAACACGCCTGGACGCGCTTGGCGGGGAGGCTTTGCGGGAGCTCCGAACGGGCCAAAATGTCCTCCGCTTTGAACGAAGCCCCGGCGGCCGTTGCATCCGCGCCGGCTATACCGCGCGTCGTAGGCGAAACGTAACAGGGGACCCGGTCGAAGAAAAGTTTCTTTTGTAGAGGACTTTGGCGCACAAACAAAACGACAACAGTCCTCTTGCGAAAACTCTAGGCGGTTTCGTGGATCTGCCCTCTAAGTAATTCATGAGTTTTTTTTCCTCTTCTTCTTTCTCCTTTTATTCCCTTTACCCCTTTCCCCAGCACAGGGTAGCCAGCCGGTACTTACACTGGCTAACCTCCCTGTCTTTCCTCTCGTTTGTCTCCTCCTCCTCCTCCTCCTCCTCCTCCTCCTCCTCCTCCTCCTCCTCCTCATGAGTTCAAGCAACTCAGGGTCGTCCCGTTGTTGTTGAGCGATGGTGGATGTGTCCAGAACACAAAGAAATGCGGAGTCTTCTTCTGGTGGAGCAGACGACTCTATCGGCGATCGAGACAGGCAGTCAGCATCCGTATGTCGTTTCCCCGACTTGTACTTGACCGTCATGTCAAACTCTTGTAGCAGTAGGTTCCAACGCGCTAGTCGTTCCGAAGGGTCTGTAAGGTTTGTCAACCAACACAGTGAATGGTGGTCGCCGATAACTGTGAAGTGGCGGCCATACAAATATGGGCGAAATTTCATAACCGCCCATACTACGGCGAGGCATTCCTTCTCAGATGTGGAATAATTAGGCTCTGTGCGTGAGAGTGTCCTGCTTGCATAGGCAAGTACTCTTTCTATGCCCTCCTGCTGCTGCACAAGAACAGCTCCCAAGCCAACATTGCTGGCATCAGTGTGGAGCAATGTAGAAGCGGTCTCATCAAAGTGAGAAAGCACTGGAGGTGTCTGGAGACGTTCCCGAAAGTCATTGAATGCACTTTGCTCTTCGTCGCCCCATACAAAAGCAACGTCGTCTCTCGTCAGGCGAGTTAACGGCGACGCAATGCGAGCAAAGTCCGCAATAAACCGCCGGTAATAGGCACAGAGCCCCAGGAAGCGCATGACAGCCTTTTTATCGGATGGTACGGGAAACTGTGATACGGCGGCAATTTTCTCAGGATCTGGGCGAACACCTGCGTGGCTGACAACGTGACCGAGAAACTGTAGTTCCGCGAAGCCAAAGTGGCACTTCTCCGGCTTCAGGGTGAGGCCGGCGGACCGGATGGACTGCAGAACCGCTTCAAGCCGTTCGAGGTGTTCTTCAGAAGTTGCGGAGAACACGATGACGTCATCCAGGTACACTAAGCAGGTTTTCGACTTCAGACCCGAAAGCACAGTATCCATGAGGCCCTGGAATGTAGCAGGGGCAGAGCACATGCCAAAAGGCAAGACTTTAAATTCGTATAGGCCGTCTGGCGTCACAAAAGCAGTTTTTTCACGGTCTCTTGGATCTACCTTGATTTGCCAATATCCGCTTTTTAAGTCCATTGAAGAAAAGTAACGCGCGTGACGAAGCCTGTCGAGTGAATCATCTATACGGGGAAGCGGGTACAGGTCTTTCTTTGTCACTTGATTTAGTTTTCGGTAGTCCACGAAGAAACGCAAGCTGCCGTCTTTTTGCTTAACTAGAACTACAGGAGATGCTCAGGGACTCGTTGATGGTTGAATTACGTCGTTGCTCCTTCACGTTGTTGTGAAGGAGCAACGTAAACAGGGATAAGTGTGAACGTAAGCTTATTCATTTTCACAATTAAGCAAACGTACTGGTTGTCGTCGTGAGGCGGGACTGGGTGCAACACGTATGTCAGATCACATCTAATATATACAATTATCTTGCTCACATCACCACAGGTAGAAGACATGAATACATCATAGCCAGAAATGCGTATAACATTCTGCACGTTCGGTTCGCAAATTACGAGGATGGGAAATCGGTTTTCGAAGACATAGTGTCTAAAATCTGAAATTCTCGATTTGAGACCACGGGCATTCCACTGCAATAGAGATGCTTTCTTGCCTTCTTTGTGGAAGGGCAGCGATGGGGGGCCATGGTGTTATGCGATACTTTCAAGTACTGGAGTCAGCGCGTCGAGCACTTGCATTGCGCTACGAGCAGCCGGAGTGTCCATGTTTGTCAGTAATAGACGCATGAATAGCAATCACTTGTGAATCCTTGTCTCGCATTTGGTCAACTGAAGTGACCTATCACGTTAAGTGGCGAGTCATGTGCTGTGGCTCTGGCGCGTGGCATGTCTTCGGCAGTGCTGGCCCCACCTCACTTGATGAAGCATGAATAGCATGACCACTTCTTTCGTTGACATTCGTGTTCTTAGTGGAGACAGATGGAACAGGAGGCGGCGCTGCCAGACGAGACATTTCCCTTGAACCGGAAGAGGATTTCGTAGACTTTCGTTTCCGGGAGCGATGTCGCCTTATCGCTGCAGAAGCACCTCTGTGTGATGATCTGTCTCTGGCCATTTTTCGCAAGATTTTCTGCTCTCTCTTTAGGCGTGGACAGTCTTTTGAGGATGCAGCGTGCGAGCCTTGACAATTTGGGCACTTTAGCTACGTTGCACGGCAAGTGTCAGTGTTGTGTTGTTCGGAACATCGTGGGCATGTGGCTATATTTCGACAGACAGCACTCATATGTCCAATTCTTTGACACCTTCTGCACTGAAGTGGTTTGGGTACGAAAGGTCGTACCACATGCCGAAAGCGGCCGACCTTTACATGTGGTGGTAGGCAGTCACCATTAAACACTAGCCTTAAACAGGTCGACTTGCCAAGGCGCCGAGCTTGTAGTAAGGCAACACCATCTGTGGCAGGTTTGATTAAAATTGGCAGGTCGCTGTTACTTATCGATGTGTCAATGTCAAAAACGACACGAGCCGTGGTTTCGTTGTCCTGCGGAATGAGGTAGTGGGCATTGATGTTGCCCAGGATCTTCACTGCCATCAAAGTATTGATTGCGCTCTGGTTGCGGACATCAATAGTCAGGATGTTCTTTCAAGTATTAATTCTGATATCCTTGATTTCTTCTGGAAGAAGAGCCTCCAGAGAAACGGAAATCGCTTGTCTAATAAGGTGGTTGAGGTTCTCGGCAGGTGTGTCCGGCACAAAAAGAATTGTGTGCGCCGATAGCCTTCGCTGTGGCATGACGGTAGACTTACCTGACGAAGACCGTCTTCTGATGTTTCTTCTCTTGGCCTTGCGATGTACCACTTTTTAGAAGCCTTCGTCATCTGAGGCGTCGTCGCTTGAGCAGGAGTTCAGCACAGTGTCCTCGCTGTCCGCTTGACTAGGAGGGCAATTTCTCTTCCTCGGGCCGGTACTTGCCGCAGCAGTCCCATCGCATCGGCAGCCTGCCGATTCCACTCCGATTGCCGTGGCAATGGGAGCGGCGTTTCCCAGTAAAACACGGGAAAAATCCGAAAATACTGCAGCGCGAAGGAACAGCGGTCTGTTGTTGTAGGTGTTGTAGCCTGTGATGCGTGTGGCTCCTACCCACGATGGGGGATTGATGATGATGATGAAGCCTCAGTTAACGGCACAAACCCGCTGTGGGGGATAGGCCACGAATCGGGTGGTAATATGATTCAATAAGCAAAATAAAATAAATTGGTTAATCAAAAGGTAAGGTAAATTATGATTAATGATAGTAAGATTGGCCAAGAAATGGCTGGACTCACTTCGTCTTCCTTTCTCTTGGGCAAGTAATGTCCGCCTCTCCGAATAATCCAGCTGAAGGAGTAAAACTATATAATCTGCGACCAGGCGATTTAAACAAATTCCCGAAAATTTAAAGATCAGCCCGTATATGACACCATCTACCCGAGCGAGCTTCGCCAACTGTGCAGATATGCAAAGCGCAGACGTGCCTCATCGTCTTGTCTCGCCAGCCGTTCACAGCGGCCGATCCCCCGTAGTGGGTTGAGCCGTACAAATAAGCACCAAGTCAAACCAAACCAAATTGCTCTGTCGTTCGATAGGCCCTTTCCTACAATGGAAGAAAAGGCGGCTGATGCGACTAATGTGTTGGACGCCGAAGCCTCCCGTAGCGTCGACGCCTCTCGCACTCAAGAGTCGTCGCGAGGAAAGCGAAAGCGTCGTCGTTCGAAGAAAGCTCATAAGCAACCCGGGGACTCGGCAGCTGCGCCTGGTTCACTGGACAAGGGCACGAGAGGCAGGGATCTCCGGGAACAGTCTTCAGTTACACCTACCGAGAAGAGCTCGAGCAGCAAGCTTGAAACCACGGAGAAGACCACCAATAAAGAAGAAACCAAAGAACGGAACCGGGACAACTCTGCGCCGGTAAAGAAGCTGCAGGGTGCCGTGGAAGGCACTCAGAACCCAGGAACGGATCGCGTGGCTCAGGCTCCATCCAGCGTCGGGAACGCGGAGGCCCCACAAACGAAAGCAGTCGAGTCTGCGCCTCGAGGCGATGTTAGCCAAACGCCGGAGGTGAGTGCATGCGTTATCATTGATTAAATGTATATAAATATATCTGTGGAAGTATACGAGAAATGCTCACATTATTTTCTCGCAAAGGAACACTACAGCTCGCACGAGAGCGTCATGCCTTCAGTTTTCTCACAGTCTATGTAAGGACTATATCCCATGAATTCACGAATTAGGATGAAATTAAATTGCGCAAGCGTTAATTTTATCGCATGCCGCTGAAGACCACATTGAAAGGAAGTCACGTTGATAGTGAATTTTCATAGCGTAATGTCAGTGACATTAATTAAAAAATTTAATTTAATCACTGGTTCAAAGCACATACGCATGTTATTATTCCCAATAATAATAATAATAATAATAATAATAATAATAATAATAATAATAATAATAATAATAATAATAATTAATTATTAATGATTATTAATATATTAATATTATTAATTATTATTTTTTATACGCCCGTTATGACAGTGTGGCGAGGAAACAGCCTTGAGAAGCGTACAGCAAATACTGAAAACATTGGAACACGTTAAGTAAGCATTACGAAAAAGAAAAACACTTTATTGCGATAGCAATTACATGGACACTCCAGGCGTATTTCTACCGTTGCCGTCGCCGTGAGGCTCCGTGTAAATTCCAAGGGCGATAATATCGTCGTCGCGTGCCGTATGCTGTATGTGCGAGTGAAAGCGTGCGAGGGTGAGCCGGCGAACGAGGTTCAATCTCGCGTGCAGGAGCGAGAAACGAGGGCTGGATAAAGCCCCTTAAACTTCGTAAAGTAGCGACACTCCCCTCCTCCGCTTTCACTCCTCCTCATTTGTCCTCTTTCACGCTCCCTCCTCGACCTTGGCGCCGTCTACACTGCTCGAGCGTAGCAACGGCGCCAACATGAGCTCCTCGCCACTCCGTAGACGCTTCTCGAGCAAAAATGGCGCTGATGTACGGCGCGAGGGCCCACGTGATGCTATTAGGCCAATAGCGACGCGGCGTCGGCCATGGCTCGTGCGCGCGAGCAGGAGGCTGCATTCTTCAAAGCTTGGCACTACTTTACGAAGTTTAAGGGGTTTTAGAGTTAGAAGCCTGCCCTCTCCTGTCGCGCACGAAGCAGGGGGATCAGGCGAGGGAGAAGGGGCGTACTTCTCCGGCGGCTGCTAGGGTGCCTCGATGTCCTCCTCGCCCACCGCTCCGTACAGAGTGGGGACAACTGCGGCGTCTTCGAGGGCATTGGGCTTGCGATTGGTGGACGCCGTAGTAGACAAATGTTTAAGAACATTGGCAGTAGACGCCTTTGACAGACGCTGCAGGGATGCGTTGCAGGCGCTCGTGTCTCTTAAAAGCGCTCTGCGACGTGGCCAATGTGCGCGTCCGCGCGGGCCTCGTCTTCAAAGCGATCTGCGATATTTGCAGAGCGCGCGTAGTGCCTGTAGCTTCATATGCGCTGTGCTTGCGACGTTTATTTCGCGTTGAAGCGAGAGATGTACAAAGGTCAATTCGCTTGTTGCTGCTGCGATTTCTCAATCCCGCATTTCGACAGCGAGTTTCCGCGCTCATCGAAAGAGATGTGTTCACCTTTACCTGTGCGCGCGTGAGACCGCGCTTGTGACACAATTTAGTTAAAACGCGTTGGTGGGCTAGTTGCTTTGAATCTATTAGAGAATGTGTACGGACGACTGAACAAGGATTAAGAAAGAAGCAAAAACTACGTTCTCGTTGAGTTACGCTTACATATTCTACCAATGTTAATTTAGTTAGTAAGCGAATACTTACAAGTTTATACGGACGCTAAAGCTGCTATCCTTACTTCGGACAGCTATCCACTAATTTGCTATCGCAATCGGTGCTTCGCCTTTCGGGCGAAACTGCGACTTTCTTTTTACTGCAATTGGCTGGCAGATCGCGGTACGTGGAACATATTGTGAAACATGATAGTACACTCGGCACACTGAAGTGAAATGGAGGATTGTTGAGTATGCCGAGGGGGTCAATTAACCTGAAGCTCAATGTAGGTGGTTTGTTCCTTGCCGCTTTACTGGACGAAACCGACAAATAAATGTCGCGTACCACAACTGCGCACGCCATGACTTAAGGGTTTATCCGTTAACCGTTAAGGTTTATCATTAAGATTTGTTCTTGTTGCACAATGTGAAATACATTCTCGCCGATGGGGCGTTTCTTTTTGTTTTTTTAATACGTTAGCATTAGGAGTGTCAAAGTGGGAAAAAGTGTGTGTGTGTGCGTGTGCGTGCGTGTGTATGTGTGTGTGTGTGTGTGGTGAAAAGGAGCTGTAGGCCTTGTATATGTATATGTATATATACAAGGCCTATATATATATATATATATATATATATATATATATATATATATATATATATATATATATATATATATATATATATATATATATATATATATATATATATGTGTGTGTGTGTGTGTGTGTGTGTGTGTGTGTGTGTGTGTGTGTGTGTGTGTGGAGAGAGAGAGAGAGACATGCGTAGAATTACCGCGCAACTTTGAGGTTCAGGATCCATCATTTGAACCGCATTAACCACATCGCAAAGTGTTCAGGAGCTCACTCGACATACGTACTGCCTCTTCTAGGAGCGAAGTGCAATCGACGAGATATATATGTTCACTCATGCTTACTCAGACTCATCGGCGCTCATTCATGTTCATACCCTCGTCCAATCATAGTTTGTACTCACACATTATTTCACCTCTGGGAAATCAATATAGAGCGAGTATGAGTCTGCGTACTAATGAGCGAGTACGTTGCAACTGTGATTTCCACTGAATCTAAAAGCTTTTCATTATCAATGAAAGGCATATAGATGTTATACTTCATAGATTTATCACATTCATCGTGAACAACAACAACAACACATCACAGCCTTTTGCGTAAACTCAACTTTAATGCTGACCCGCATGCCCCTTTAGTACGATGTAAATCGAGAGCCTGTGGTGTATATTATGGATTTTTTTGTCTCACAGGAAAACAGACAGCGGTGCCGGTATTTCAACGACGTGAAGAAAACAGTGGCCCTGACGGCGGGCTTGATCACCGTAATCTTCATCATAATCATCGGACCTAACGGCCGCAAGCCCGGCGGGTATGTTACGTGCGACACCGACAGCTGCAACCTCTTGGCGCAGAGGCTACGCGCGTCACTTAACGCGTCCGCCGCCGTACCGTGTTACAATTTCAAGGAATTCGTCTGCAACGGGTGGCGACGCCAGAACACCTACAGCGTTCGCCAAAACATGACGCTTACCGCACTTTACGCGCTAGCGGGTCTGGCCAACAGTGTCAGTGTGCCGACCAAAGGCCAGACGACTGCCCAGAAAGGCGCAGGCTTCTTCCGCAGCTGCTACGCTGTCCTCAAAAACGACAAGAACGGCATCGCAGTAGTCAAGAAGTTGCTGAGAGAAGCCAAGGTCGAATGGCCCCGGCGTCCCTCGTAGGGCTCAACGACTACACGGCGTCACAGATTTTTTTTATAGCGTCGTGTTACGCGAAATGTCCGGGAAGTTCTGAAGGCACTCGCGAAGACTGCAATGTGGCATTGAGGTACGTGGATGCCTTCGCTGACGCCTTCAGATGTCCGCAATTAACGTATATGAACCCCGCCAACCGCTGTCGCCTCTTCTGACACCGGCTTGGATTTGACTGGTTTGCAAATTGGTTCTCGAACTTTGTGCATTGCGCGCATCAGTGTTGTTTGACTTTAATGCGGTGCAATGATGCGGCAACGCGGTAGAAAAGTCAGTGCACGGAACAGAAACGCTTTCTAATACTGGCGAATGCGTTTTGTCAAGCTTAACGAGATGCTATTCCGGCTTCGGGTTTTAATAGTCTTCGGCCTTGCAATATTATGCGCCGCCGGATTGAGTGTTTGAAAGTATATCGCATAACCAAAGGCTGGCAACCGCATTCCGTGCATCCAGTGGCTCTTTGAGAAAACATGTATTGTACGGACATTAATTCTGATCTGACACATACGTGGCATAAACTGGCAACTGCTGCTTATGTCACCGAGCTGCAGTTTTGCTGCATACACGACAAGAGAACCTTTCCAGCGTGTGGTTGGTGTCAATTACACTGTATAACGTGAAAAAAAAAAAAAATGGGGGGGGGGAGAGGAGGGATGGTGAGTGGGAAAGGGGGCAGGTGTTTGGACATTAATGTGCTTGTTGCTTTAGCTGTAGTCTCACCGCATTCGTTCGTTCTATGTCATAAAGGTCTCATGGCGCGTATCTACATGCAAATGTTCGGCAGGCCTCGTATTGAACGGACAGTGTCTGTCGAATTACTGTTTATTAAGTCTGATTACTGGCCTGCTAGAGCATAGCTTCCTGTCGATAGTTAAACACATTAGACGGCAAAGGGAGATAACCGCCATAGAGCCGACCAGAGCATTAGATAGTGGGATATGATTTAAAAAAGCATGCATTGGCAAGATAGCTTCGGAAATCGGAGGGAGACAAGTACCTGCCATGCGGCAAATACTCCTGAGGTAATGGGTCCGAGTATTGCGAGTATTGCGCACATCTCACAAATGGCATCATCCACACAATTCTTTTCAAGCGAGTATAATTTTGCAGTCTCACCCACTGGAGTGTGCAAATTGCAATATGTGCCATAAGGTGATTAGCTGAAACCATAATTAGTGAGTTTTGGTTAATTATTGAATTATTCATTTCAATTCTTTGTGCAATAAATGTCCGCCTCTTCGAGTAGACTAGGGCATGGAGTAAAGTTGTGCTATCTGCGACAGGCAATTAAAAAAAAAGGTTTGAAAGTATTCGCTGGAACACCCTCGGGCCTCTACATCAACTCCCTGTGAACATTGCGAAGCAACTGAAGAAAGTTTAAAGAATCGGCAGACTTCAGCAATTGCTCTGGCATTGAGCTCGTTCAGTGCAGTGAAATAGCAGGAGGCCGTCGTACCTGATACCGCTGTCCTGTGAATTTCGTTGCGACAAACACCTCACCTCCTCGTCCACTGTAGCATTATGTGTTGTGGCCTCCAGAATGCACATATATATATATGCTACCACTCATAGAGTCTGTGGGATGCACCGCAGCTAAAATTACCAAGCGCATGTTGCGTGATAGCACAATCTTTAGTGCTTAGCGCTATTAAAGCTGCACCGTAGCCGCAATGTGTTGCACACTCCAGGGTAGCGTATCGTACTGCTGCCGAGTTGTAGCGACGTCTGCCTATCGAAGCTCGACCGACGTTACTATTGGGTAGCGTGGCGTTGTCGTCGGACAGCAGTCATCCGGTATACCATGGCGACCGGGCAAGGACGAGACGATTTCTAGTGCGAAACTTGCACGGTTTATTCAAAGGTTGATGAAAGATGATGACAAGAGAATGAAGTGTACAAAAGTACATTTCGGAGCCCCTTAAGTAAGCTCTCTACAATCCTGGGAGGGATCTTGCTTCCGTCGACGTCATGTGTCCGGCACAGAAGGACGGCCCCTCCTCCTCTGGTTATACCGAGTCTGCTGCAAGGAGGAGGGCGTCCCGTCTCCTGGAATTGTAGACGCTTGTCAGTCTCCTTTGCGCGTTGCTGGTTCGTGGAAGTTCTCCTGTCGAGTTTGACCGATCGAGGAAAGGGTCCCTCTAAAGTCGCACACACAAACACAAAAGAGGCCTGTAAACACTGCGGGGCTTCCGCCAGACCGGCAGACACTCGAAATGATCATGGCGAATTAGGAATTGACGCTTCATTCGGACGAGGAATGGTGGGTAAAGGTAGGGTGAAATTCCTTTCTGCACGTGGTGCCAGACGCCAACCGTAACAAAGGCCACGAGTTCGAATCACAATGGCGTTAGTAGGCGAAATTTTCTTTTAAGAGGAAGCTTTAGCTGGACGCCAGCTCCGATTTCTCTATTAAAATACACGTACAACGGCGAAATGCTTGCCTGAGACAACCGTGGAATCGTGTTGAATGAAATTTATTGCATTTGAAAGAGAAAATTAAATTATAGCAACTCTATCAAGCAAAATTATGACTACGACTTGGAATTTTTTGATAAAAATTGCCAGAAAGTGCTAAGCTAAAAACGAACACAGAAAAATAGAACAATGAATTCTACAAATATGTAACCCTGCACCAAGACCAGATATCGCAGTTTTGTGAACTACGTATGTTAGAGCATCTTAAGCGGACAAGCTTTATACGGGATTTTACAGCATACGCAAGATTTTTACGATGCTTACAACGGTATTCTAAGAGGCCTGCTCAACAATTAGTGATGTACTTGAGAGCGGTGTGAAATACGTATGCTCTGTGTTCTTTAAGCATGTGATTATGTGCAATTTACAAAATTGTGATTTTTTATTGCAGAGTTAGTGGTATAAACTTTATACTCTTTGACCTGAAACTTGAGATTTTGGCATACTTGAAGCTATATTGGAATACTTGAAAGTTGATATTTAAGAAAATCGCAACGTTCAAAAATTTTTGTTAAGAAATTGATGGCATAGATTGAAAATCCGCTTGCGAGAGTTACTAGACTCAACCTCATTGAAATGCAACAAACCCCATTAAAATAAATCGGTGCAGGGGTTGCGGAGAAAAACTATGTTTACCCGTGTATATAGATGGCAGTCCATGAGCTAAAGGTTCCTATTTGGCACGCAGCGCTTATGTGACTATATGTCCACGACCTCTGACGACGTTTGTGTGTAACGCGTAATGCGTCAAAATAGTAAGCAGTAGAATATCACCCGCTCATCCGATTAGCAGGTCGGCGTGCTTAGAAACTGCAAGAGGTTCGTTCAAACAGTATAAAACTGTTAGGCTGGGGACGACAACGGTCCCACAAACCTGATGAGGCTACTTTCCGGTTTTTAACGACCCTCTATGAACATAACAAACGCACGTGCGAGAGAAAAACCACGCGAAGATGAGTCACGCGTAACTACGACGCCGTTAGAAAAGAGATGTTTTCTAACGCAAGCTGTCGTAATTTTTGCGTCCTTCCTAGTTAATTAGATTGTAATGACTAATTATTTCCATTTCAATCAATATATTTAGGGCACAGATGTTAACATTACGTGTTTTGAATTGTAACGATTTGAATTGTTTGCGACACACTGTATTTTGCGTGGCTCTCCTTTTCCGGCGTGTTAAAGAAGGCTTTTTGCCGCGCGTTCCGTGTGTCACGTGGTATATTGGTAAATAGGGTGCTCCTGCTAACGTTCTGCTGTTCAACAACAAAAAAAGAAGTTAAATGAAGTAAGATGCAAGATACAATTTTAATACCTACACTGTGAGTCAAAATCCGCTGATAACGGCGCCGTCCGTTCAGGAGACAAAATCGAAATAACGACGCTTACTATGTGGCCCCAGTATATGCGGCTCACAGTATAACGGGACGCTAGTTACGCATCCCGCTGTTATGTGGCCCGTTTCGTGAGCCGGATTATTTACGTGGTACGAAAGTAGAGAAAAACAAATTCGGCAGAGACAATTAAGACTGCTTACGTGTGGGCATGCGAAAGTATTATGCCCTTTGTAGACCTCATAGCGTCGTGGACACGCTCATTTTATACACTTATGACGTGGCACCACATTCTCGCCATTGGCTGCGCCGTCACGTGCTCGATGAGGCACGCACTAAGCCACACGTTTAATTAGCCAGAACCCTGGAGCCGCAGTGGATTTACTTTATAATCCACTGTGGCGCACCTGGCTTCACCTTATAAGCCCAGCAGCGCACCTGGGAAGCCAGCTGCTGCTGTATCTGAGTGCGTGCATCAACCCCATCATCTACGGCGTCACCAACCGGCAGTACCGGCGGGCGTACGCGCAGCTTCTCGGCTCCGTAGCTGCATTGTGCTGTTCCCAAGCGTCCTACGCAACGGAGCAGACGGATGGCGAGCAGCGAGGCTCCCAACAGACCAGCCTCTGAGCCATCAATGTGCAGGAGCAGTCTAGATGGTAATCCGTTGTCACCTTATCGTGAAATGACACGGGGAACGCAGGAAAGCATCGCCACACGAAGGTCAGTGCGGTAGAATCTGCAGTAATGACTAGGACGACAAAGCACTGGCACCCATTTTCTTGCTGTTCAATGACAGCGCAGTGCTCACGCCATTGCTTTCTACTACGAAGGCGTAGGCGCACTTGCATCTGTTTCCGAGTTTAGTACTAGGCACACTTGCAGGTTCACCGATGCCTCAGCCTTTCAACCGGAAGAATCCTGCAGACTGTCATGCAGTGCTTGACGTTGACGTTAAATCTTCCAGAATGCTTTACAACGCTGTTGTATAACTTTGTGACGTGAATGCTGTGGTAATGGGCGCGAGTGAGCGTCCGCCGTACGGTGATTTCTACGAAAATTGTAAAACCGCGTTCGTCGCCTTTCCTCGAGCCCCTCGTATCGTTTCGGGCTAAGCGTATACAGGGTGTCCCAGCGAACTTTAGCCAGAGTTTAAAAATATGCAAATTCCACGTAGCACGACAGAACAAAGGTAATGATGTTTCTCTTTGCTTGGAGATACTCCAAGTATTTGTTTCATTCCGCCTAATTAGATATTTAGTCCTAATTAATTATTCAACTTCACAAATATTGTAATGAGACTAAAAGGGTTAATGACAAAATTGTAGAGCGACAGGAAAAACTCCCAATACAGCTTTCTGTTGCTCAATACGTTCTACACAAAAGTGTTTGTTCGATCGGCCAGTCTCGCGGCAATTTTGCGTGCATTTGCGGGTTTCTTTCACTCACGAGCATGTCCAGGGACTTAAGGGTGGTATACATACAAATGCTATAGTTGTAAACTGAATCGGTAACTAATTTTTGTAGCATGCCACCCAGAAGAGGGCAGCAGGCCCTGAAGCGTGTTGTGTTGCCTGACTGACAATAAGAGAGAGATTAATTTTATCTTACATACGGCGCTTTATCCGAGCCGTCATCGCTGCTAAAACGCCGCGTTGTGTTTCGTGGTTGGGCAATTTCCCAAGCTTTTCGTTTGTCAGCACATTCAGCTAAAAACGAGGAGTCCGTAGCTTCTGAAGGACGTCGTTGCAGTGAAGACAAGAAGTAAGTGTGTCGCACCGATATTGAAGCAGGCGCCTACGTGCGCATGTATTGTGCGAAAATGGCGGGTGATAGCGACCTCGCTAGCAAGCGGAATTTACTGATAGACGCAAGAACTAAAAGAAAGAACGGAAACCGATCCTATTTTTAATGGGACAGTGTAGACAGCTAACCGAATTCAGATGACATCGAACTATCTTGGTTATAGGAAACTGAGACACATCTATCCATTTTTTTAATGTTTAATCTGCTGTTTAATGCAGTTATGCAGATTGCGTACGTATCATAGACTTGACTCGCTGGGAGTACCAGTATGCTTGAGGAGAATACAAATCTATTCCAGCTCTTATTTATGCCAGAATCCTCAGTATGCGCATGCACTAGGCAAACATTTTTGTTTTGTGACAATATCCAATAAATGTATATTGAACTCAAAGAAACGCAGTTATATTGCCTGTACAGTGCCTAACAAAGTTGCCTGGAGCGCTGGAACAAGGCGTTCGGAATTGCCGTTCGTATCGCATACCGTAGACCACAGGATGAAACGACATGCTTTTGAGCATGATTTGCCTGATGACCAGGTCGCACCTACTCCAACTTATTATTGTACGAGTGATTTTCACTGCTCCTTTTTATACGGGATGGTAAATTTTCAGTTTTCCGTAATTTTTGAAGATTACATTCGGTATATAGCATAAATGTTGTTCTTGAGCTGGATATGGATTATTCAAGGAGTCGGACATTACTGGCACCAGAAATTGAAATCCACATTTCCATAATTAATACAAATTAACTATATAACTTCTTAATAACTTCACGGAACATAATGCAATTTACGGATTGTAGCTGGTTTGCTTAATAAACAGTTAAGAGTGTACCGCCATCTCTCTTTCTTCTCTGTATGTCACTGCTAATCTTTCCTTTCCGATATGTAGCCGGCGAAATTGCAAGATGTATCCACTTGAAATGAAGCTCCAGGACGACACCACTTCCAGGATACTACTTCCGGAAGTGTGGGACGAAATACATGGGCATTCCAGTTACCCTTGTACTTTAATGCAAAAACAGTAAATGGAAGAACCGCGCACTTTTGCAGCAAGTTTGATGGCACGTATCTCCAAAACATTGTGGAAATTCCTTTCAAGTGGTCACGCCTTACAAACTCACCGGCTACAATTAACAATTAGCAAATTGCAATATATGCCGTCTAGTCTTTAATTAGGAAGTTAATTTGTGAATTTCTTTTAATTAATTGAATGTGTGGTTCGATTTTTTGGGCAAGTAGAGAGAGAGAGAGAAAGGCAAAGGGAAGAGAGGGAGGTTAACCAGAGATTATCTCCGGCTGGCTACCCTGTACTGGGGGAGGGGCAAGGGGTTGCGATAGGTGAGAGAGAGGAGGATTTAAAATAAAGAAAAAAAGAGAATAATCTACACACACACGCACGCACAAACAAACTGTTTCTGTGGGCACTGTCACGCAGCCCACAAAGGCGTTCCTAGTGTTATGCTGTGTCACCGTACAATCCTGCGTCACACAGTGAAATCACAATCTGTCAGAGAGTCCAATGTCTTTTAAATACCGCAGCAGCGCCTTCATAGCCGATCGCGTTGATGGTCGCGTAGGCCAGTTTCCAAGGATCTTCTTTTCCGTCATTGGGCGCTTGTCCAGTTTGTCTAGGGTGGCTGAGAGGACTGCTCTTTGCGTGTTGAAACGAGAGCACTGACAAAGAAGGTGCGCCATTGTTTCATTGCACCTGCAGACGTCACAAAGTGGGCTGTTGGACATTCCAATAAGAAAAGAATACGCATTTGAATATGCTACACCGAGCCATAGACGAACTAGAAGGGTGCAGTCACGTCGTGGAAGCTCCGGCGGAATACGGAGTTGTAAATTAGGGTCCAGGGTATGAAGTTGTGCACTTGTGAAATAGGATGAATTCCATTGAGCTAATGTCAGGTCGTGTGCAAGTACGGCAAGGTTTTTCGCTGCGTCGTCTCTCGAAAGAGGAACGGCAACGCAGTTGACGCCGTCATGGGCAGATTGGGCAGCTGCGTCTGCTCGATCATTGCCATGTATGCCACAGTGACTAGGCAACCACTGAAATATGATATCGTCAGCTATGCGATGGTGTACTTCTCTGGTCTCTGCGACGAGCTGTTCATGTGATCCATGGCACAGTGCTGAGAGTGCACTCTGTAGGGCTGCCTTGGAGTCACAGAAGACTGACCATGCATGGGCTGGTTCCTCATGAATGAAATGAAGAGCCGCACGCAAGCCTACCAGTTCAGCATCTGTCGTTCATGATACATTTGACGTTCTTGGCTGTATTTTGACGGATCTTGTTCGTATCACCACAGCAGCAGCTGAACTTACAGATGTGACTGAGCCATCGATGTAAACGTGTACGCGGCCACTGTGCACCTCATGTAAAAGTTCTAATGTGGCCTGCTTCAGGGCAAACGACGGCATGTTAGCCTTCTTCGTGATTCCTGGGATGGTGAGGCGTATTTCAGGTCTGTGCAGGCACCATAAAGGTGAGGATGGTCTTGCTGCAGGCATGTAGTTCGATGGCAATGAGGTGCGATTGGCAACAATTATACGACTGATAGTTGCGTGTGGCCTTTCTGCTGGTAGAGCGGCAAGATGGTGAGAAGGTAGTCGGGCAACGTGGCGAATATGCGCTCTGAGAGCGTCGGTTACCAAGTACGTTGATATTGGGTGATCTCGAGCTATGACAATCGTTGCCGCTGTAGACGCACACCTCGGAAGACCGAGACACGTCCTTAGGGCTTGAACTTGTAGTCCAGAGTACACGCAGGTTTGTTTTGCTGGTGTTTCCAAGCACAGGGAGGCTGTATCTTGCGAAACCGAGGAACAAGGCGTTATAAAGCTGCAGCATTGATCGCACCGATGTGACCCATGAATTTCCGCCGACAAATTTGAGGAGATGTAGTATTGTCATCAATGTCTTCTTTAGGCATGAAACGTGCGGGCTCCATGATAGGTCGCGGTCGATAATTACACCTAAAAAGCGGTGTTTCCGTGCATTTCCAACTGCTTGTCCGTTGACACTTACAGAGTAACGGTTCATTGCCTTCTGAGTGAAAGTAACAAGGCAGCATTTCTCTAAAGACAGCTCTAAGTTCTGTTTTCGCAAATACAGTGATGTTATGGTACCTGCCTTTTGTAGCCGTGCTCGTACCTGCAATCGTGTTACAGCAGACGTCCAGATGCAGATGTCGTCGATATAGATTTATACTTGAACTGTGTTGGGTAAGCATCTGACTAGGCCAACGAGCACTAGGTTGAATAGCGTCGGGCTCAATACTCCGCCTTGCGGTACTCCACGGAACGTTTGGTGTTGAGTCGTGGCGAAATCCTCGGTCATCACGAAGAAATGCCTGTCGGTCAAATACTGCACAGCCACCGAAAAGTGTGGCCACCGATTCCAGCTTCAATCAGAGCCTCTATAATGGCATAATGTGCTATATTATCATAGGCGCCTTTGATGTCAAGGAATAATGCGGCAGTGAGTCGTTTGAGACTTTTCTGATGTTGAACAAACGTGACCAAATCGATGACATTATCTATGCATGAGCGCCCACGCCGGAAGCCAGCAAAAGCGTCTGGGCACATGTTGTAATTTTCCAGGTACCATTCCAGGCGAGTCCAAATCATTCTTTCCATTATTTTCCCTATGCAACTGGCCAGAGCGATGGGGTGGTACGATGACAAATCTAGCGGTGATTTACCAGGTTTGAGAAGCGGAACCAAGCGGCTGCATTTCCATTCACGTGGAACCAAACCGTTGCGCAAAGACTCGTTGTAAAGGTTTAGCAGCATGAGTCGTGCTTTCTGCCCAAGACTGGCGAGCGCCGCATAGGTAACGCCGTCCGGCCCAGGTGACGAAGAGCGCCTGCAAGTCGCCAGTGCCGCTTCAAGCTCCTCCACCGAAAACATTACATCCATGCGGGAATCCCGTGGCACAGGAGTGGCACATGGTGTAAGTGCGAGTTGGAGCTGCGAGCTGGCAAGTCTTGAGAAAAATTCTTCAGCAATGTCTCTTTCGCTGCGACCTTGGTGCAAAGCGAGGGATTTCAAAGGAACACGCTGTTGCGGTGATACGCCAAGTCCACGCGCAGTTCCCCATATCTGAGATAATCACTGACGTAGATCCAATGACGCACAGGAACGTTTTGACCTTTGAGATTGTAGTGCATCAATGCGGCGTTGAATCTACTTTTGCATCCGCCTTGGCTCTCTGAGATCATGGATGGATTTGGTTCTCCTGTATCTTCTTTCAGCCCGCCGGCGAATTGCTCGTAGTCGCTGGAGTTCGGCTTCAAATTCTTCGTATTTCGGGGAAGGATGATAAGCACGCGTAGCATCTTGCATGACTTTTTGAATTTCGTGTTCCAGATTTGAATGGTTCCCTTGCTGACATATTTCCTCCATGTGCGACCGAAACGCCCACCATTCGATTCTCCGGAGGGTCGTGGAGGGGCATTTAGATAGTCCCTTGATATTTAGGCATGTCGGAATGTGGTCGCTTCCATGTGATTCGATGTCTGGAAACCATTGCACGTTTTTTTCAAGACGCCGAGAAGGCAGCGTCAAGTCTAGGCAGCTGCTGTATGTAAGCCCGCGTAAATATGTTGGACTACCATCGTTGAGGCAGGAAAGGTCGTGCTGTGTGGCAAAGGATGCTAGTCTCCTTCCGCTGGAGTCCATCTTCAAACTCCCCCAAAGCGGATGGTGAGCATTAAAATCTCCGGTGAGAATCGTAGGGCCGGGTGTCGCTAATAGCACGTCGTGCAGTTGTTTAGAGTCGAAGCCACGTGAAGGAGCAATGTAAACAGCGATGAGTGTGAACGTAAGCTTATTCGTTTTCACAATTAAACAAACGTACTGGTTGTCGTCGTGAGGCGGGACTGGGTGCAACACGTATGTCAGATCACATCTAATATATACAATTATTTTGCTCACATCACCACAGGTAGAAGACATTATTACATCATAGCCAGAAATGCGTATAACATTCTGCACGTTCGGTTCGCAAATTACGAGGATGGGAAATCGGTTTTCGAAGACATAGTGTCTAAAATCTGAAATTCTCGATTTGGGACCACGGGCATTCCACTGCAATAGAGATGCTTTCTTTACTTCCTTGTGGAAGGGCAGCGAGGGGCGGGTCATGGTGCTATGGGATGCTTTCAAGTACTGGAGTCAGCGCGCCCAGCACTTGCATTGCGTTACGAGCAGCCGGAGTGTCCATGTTTGTCAGTAATAGACGCATGACATTCGTGAGGGATTTGAGTATTGCAATAACTTGTGAATCCTTCTCTCGCATTCAGTCAACTGAAGTGACATTTAACGTTAAGTGGCGAGTCATGTGCTGTGGCTCTGGCACGTGGCATGTCTTCGGCAGTGCTGGCCACACCTCACTTGATGAAGCAGGAATAGCAGGGCCGCTTTTATCGTTGACATTCGTGCTCTTACTGGAGACAGATGGAACAGCAGGCGGCGTTGCCGGACGAGACTTTTTCCTTGAACTGGAAGATGATTTCGTACTTTCGTTTCCGGGAGCGATGTCGCCTTATCGCTGCAGAAGAATCTCTGTGATGATCCATCTCTGACAATCTTTCGCAAGATTTTCTGTTCTTTCTTTAGGCGTGGACAGTCTTTTGAGGATGCAGCGTGCGAGCCTTGACAATTTGGGCACTTGAGCTCTGTTGCACGGCAAGTGTCAGTGTCGTGTTGTTCGGAACATCGTGGGCATGTCGCTGTATTTCGGCAGACAGCACTCACGTGTCCAATTCTTTCACACCTTCTGCATTGAAGTGGTTTGGGTACGAAAGGTCGTACCACATGCCGAAAGTGGCCGACCCTTACATGTGATGGTAGGTAGTCACCTTTAAACACGAGCCTTACACAGGTCGACTTGCCAAGGCGCCGAGCTTGTAGTAAGGCAACACCATCTGTGGCAGGTTTGATTAAAATTCGCAGGTCGCTGTTACTTATCGATGTGTCAATGTCAAAAACGACTCGAGCCGTGGTTTCGTTGTCCTGCGGAATGAGGTAGTGGGCATTGATGTTGCCCAGGATCTTCACTGCCATCACAGTATTGATTGCGCTCTGGTTGCGGACATCAATAGCCAGGACGTCCTTTCGAGTATCAATTCTGATATCCTTGATTTCTCCTGGGACAAGAGCCTCCAGAGAAACGGAAATCGCTTGTTTATTAACGCGGTTAAGGTTGTCGGCAGATGTGTCCGGCACAAAAATAATTGTGTGCGCCGATGGCCTTCGGTGTGGCATGACGGTAGACTTACTTGACGAAGACCGTCCGCTGATGTTTCTTCTCTTGGCCTTGCGATGTACAACTCTTTCGAAGCCTTCGTCATCTGATGCGTCATCGCTTGAGCAGGAGTACAGCACAGTGTCTTCGCTGTCAGTTTGACTAGGAGGGCAATTTCTCTTCCTCGGGCCGGTACCTGCCGAAGCAGTCACGTCGCGCGGGCATTCTGCCGACTCCACTTCCATTTCATTTCATTTCATTTATTTACTCTCAAGGCCGTACAGGCATTACAGAGAGGAGTGGCACTCCTCCGACTTACAGCCGTACAGCCGACTTGAACACATCATGGTCTGTGATAGTGACGATGGATGCGGGAAGGCGATTCCAGTCTTGACTTTTTTCGGGATGAAGGCTTCGAGGTATACATTGCTTTTACACTGAGGCACCCCAACCTTCATTTGATGATCAATACAGAATGACAAATGGCTCGGTGACGAAAAAAGTGTCATTTTTAGCTCATTATTAGTGTAGTATATTTTGTGAAACAGGCATAAGCGGGAAATTCGACGTCTAGTAGAAAGGAGAGGTAGTTCAAGCATTTGCTTCATGCGAGAAACGCTGGCTAAGCGATAGACGCCGCTCCCATTGCCGTGGCAATGGGAGCGGCGTCTCCTAGTAAAACACGGGAAAAAGCCGTAAATACTGCAGCGCGAAGGAACAGTGGTCTTTGATGATGATGATGATGATGATGATGATGATGATGATGGCCTTATGTTATGGCTCATACCCACACTGAGGGATTGGCCAAGAATTGAGTGCTGAAGCGTTCACCTATTCTTTTGAAGTGCTACTTATTCGACGCGAAAAAAAAATATAACGAGAGAGAGACAAGAAAACATACAAAAACATACAAATTATACGACAAAAGTTAAAACGTTATTAGACTGTATGTAACTGCAAACGGTATCAAATACGTCCCTGTGGCTGACCCCTATAACTGACGCACCGAAAGATAGTATGATTTATAGTGATAACATTAATCCTAATTTTGCGAGCGGAAGTTCTAGATGTCTTTTTCTTAACAATTTGCATCGTCGGCATACTAAAAAATAATGATCTAGTGATTCTGTTTCTTGGCAGTATGGACACAGAGGCGATAGCATCAGACCAGTCCTGTGTAAATATAGGTTTAATGGAGGGACACGGCAGCGTAATCTCGTGATCGCTACTTCTGATTGTCTTGATAGACACCACTGGATTTTCCACGGAAATCTGAGGTGCTGATATTCTGTCCATGTTGTTATTGATTCACTGACATCCCTATGAATTGAATATTTTCTATATCTGATTGCTGTTATGTGAGCCACCAAAGGAAGAACAGGCATTATAGGTCCACTCAGGAATGCTCGCGCTAATGCGTTTGCCATTTCATTTGAATGTAAGCCACACTGTCCAGGTACCCATAATAGTTTTAGAGAAGTCAACTGTGGAGGAACTAATGTTAGATACGTCTTTAGTGGTGGCGAATTGGGTGAAGCCGTAAGCGAAGTACAGATCGAAAGGGAATCTGTTATAATAACCGCACTTATTGAGTTCGACGGGAGTTTCCGAAGCGCTTAAACAATTGCTAAAAGCTCGGCTTCAAAAACAGGTGTGAAGTCTGGCAGTCTCAAGGAGAATGACCAGCCAAGCGGAAGCGAGAAGATGCCTATGCCCGCCTTTTCGTTGTTCACTGAAGCGTCTGTAGCTATTATGATATTTGTTTGCACGTGTGCTAGGTAATCTTGCAACAGCTAATTTAAAAAAAAGTGGCAGATTGAAACTTTGGGGGGAAATGTCATCAAAGATTGAAACTGAGTTTGGGGGGAAAATGTCATCAAAATCTATCTTAATATTCTGATGTGATTCGGTTGACGGAATTACCTCTCGAATGTTCACATCCAGGCTATCTAATTGTTTTTGTACAAATATGATCTGTGGAGTGTGAAATCGAGGCCAATGAGCAAGGAAGAAGGAATTTGGATCATTAATGAATGCGTATTCAGATCGTCTAAGTGGCAAGCTGTAAAATTTCAGAAATGCTTGAACTGTTAAGATGCGAAATCTGCAGGGCAATGTTGGAAGGCGCGCTTCTTGGTAGATATCATTAATAGCCACAAACCTGGGGAGCCCCAGACGCAGGCGTAGGGCCTCACGCTCCAAAAGAACCAGAGGCTTTATTTTATAAGCGGGGTCGCCTGAGAACAAGACACACCCAAATTCCAATATGGGGCGCATATACATTTTATAAATCATCAAAAGTGAATCCCTACGTAGTCCATATTTTCGGTTACTCATTCTGCGCAGAATACCTAAAGCACGTTGTGCCTTACCCGCTACACTCTCTATGTGTGGACTCCAGTTGAGTTTTCCATTATAAGTGATTCCCAAATATTTTAGAGACTCAACCTGTGGAATGGGTTCTTGCTTATAAGTTATAGAAATTGAAACCGGATCCATGACTGAGAACACTAAAATGGCGCTTTTGCTTACATCTAATGACATACAAATTGTCTGAAGCCATACTTCTAGCATGCTCATGTATCTTTGTAATTTTTGGTATAATGTGTTAATGTCAATGTCGGCAGCAAAGAATGCAACGTCATCTGCATACACGTAAACGTGCACGTCCTGACAAGTGGGGATAGAGCTCATTAATATATTAAATAATATTGGGGATAGGACAGATCCTTGGGGAACTGCGCGAGTTTGTCTGAATTTAGACGAAGGACATCCGTCCTTGAAGCAATAAAATTCTCTTGATCGCAAAAATTCTGCCACCCACGCGGTTATATAATTGGAGAAATTACGACGCTGCAGAATATCCAATAGAATTGAATGTTCGACGCTGTCATAAGCTTTAGCTATATCTAATTTCATCAAAGCAGAATATTCTCTCCTTTTCCGGGCAAGTTGGATGCAGCTCTCTAAATCAGCATGGGCACACCATATTGAGCAATCACCTCTAAAGCCTATTTGATTTGGACTTAATATTAAGTTATCCGTCATCCAGATAGTAATTCGGCAGTGTAATACCCTCTCTATGAGTTTGACCATATTAGAAGTAAGAGAAATAGGTCTGACGATTTCTATGTTATAACCTAGTCCTTGTTTTTTAGGTATCGGGATTACTTTAGCTACTTTCCAATCGTAAGGTATCCAGGCTTTGTGTAAGGAATAGTTTATAACGTTTAGAAGGTCTCCAGGAGATAGATCAAATAAAATTTTTATCATGTGAACGGTAATTCCATCAGGAGCAGGGGCTGACAAAGGTAAGTTTCGAATCATTTGAGCTAATTCAGGCAATGTAACTTCAGTATACACTAAGGATGGGGCTACTTTTTGCAAATTATACGACATCGATGACGTGAATCTACTCTCCAAGCCTTTAGCAAGGAGTTCAAGAGATTTTCTCATTTCATCGGGAGCCACATTGACATAATCAATATTAGTTGGCGATGGCAGAATTTTCCGATATCTCATATATCTAAACAACAATTTTTTGTTTTTAGATTTAGAAAGGAAATCATAGTGTTTCCTATCATAATCCTCTTTAGCTTTAGCAACTGTACGTTTAAAGACAGCAGCATGAAACTTGTAATCAGACCAATTTTTGGGGCACTGGTTGCAGAGGAGCTGCTTCCAAGCTGCCTGTCGGCGTCGGTGGTCGTTGTCGTTGTTGTTGTTGTAGCCTGCGATGCGTGTGGCTCCTACCCACGTTGGGGGATTGGCCAAGAAATGGGTGGATTATCCAAAATTATTATGGAGCATAAATTTCCTAATAGCTATTGAAATAGCATTGAATAGCGCTTAACTACCTGCTAAATAAAATCAGGAAAGTCATATTGAATGAGTAATAATTAATTTAAAAGTAAAAACAAAAAGAAAGGAATTTAGCAGGGCATTCGTTTAGATTCCGTAAGAAATGTTCGGACAGCGAAGCATGCATCCCTGTGGCTGAATCCCAAAGTGGACGCTCCGAACGAAAGAATTGAAGGTTCTGTCAAGTCCAGGCCAATTCTTCGAAAAGGTATTTCCAACCATCTTTTTCTAACCGCAGTAAAGCGGCGACAAGATAGAAGAAAGTGGTGTATCGACTCTTCCTCATTACAAAAAGAGCAGAGGGGGGAGGGAACCAAACCCGACCGTGGTCTCGCGTGCAGTCTCTACGAGAATCACTTCGTCTTCCTTTCTCTAGGGGCAAGTAATGTCTGCCTCTCCGAATAATCCAGCTGAAGGAGTAAAACTATATAATCTGCGACCACGCCATTTATAAAAATTCCCGAAAACTTAAAAATCAGCCCGTATATGACACCATCTACCCGGGCGAGCCTCACCAATTGTGCAGATATGCAAATCGCAGAGGTGCCTCATCGTCTTGTCTCGCCAGCCGTTCACAGCGGCCGATCCCCCGTAGTGGGTTGAGCCGTACAAATAAGCACCAAGTCAAACCAAACCAAATTGCTCTGTCGTTCGATAGGCCCTTTCCTACAATGGAAGAAAAGGCGGCTGATGCGACTAATCTGTCGGACGCCGAAGCCTCCCGTAGCGTCGACACCTCTCGCACTCAAGAGTCGTCGCGAGGGAAGCGAAAGCATCGTCGTTCGAAGAAAGCTCATAAGCAACCCGGGGACACGGCAGCAGCGCCTGGTTCACTGGACAAGGGCACGAGAGGCAGGGATCTCCGGGAACAGTCTTCAGTTACACCTACCGAGAAGAGCTCGAGCAGCAAGCTTGAAACCACGCAGAAGACCACCAATAAAGAAGAAACCAAAGAACGGCACCGGGACAACTCTGCGCCGGTAAAGAAGCTGCAGGGTGCCGTGGAAGGCGCTCAGAACCCAGGAACGGATCGCGTGGCTCAGGCTCCATCCAGCGTCGGGAACGCGGAGGCCCCACAAACGAAAGCAGTCGAGTCTGCGCCTCGAGGCGATGTTAGCCAAACGCCGGAGGTGAGTGCATGCGTTATCATTGATTAAATGTATATAAATATATCTGTGGAAGTATACGAGAAATGCTCACATTATTTTCTCGCAAAGGAACACTACAGCTCGCACGAGAGCGTCATGCCTTCAGTTTTCTCACAGTCTATGTAAGGACTATATCCCATGAATTCACGAATTAGGATGAAATTAAATTGCGCAAGCGTTAATTTTATCGCATGCCGCTGAAGACCACATTGAAAGGAAGTCACGTTGATAGTGAATTTTCATAGCGTAAAGATTGAATTTAATCCCTGGTTCAATGCACATACGCATGTTAATTATTCCCAATAATAATAATAATAATAATAATAATAATAATAATAATAATAATAATAATAATAATAATAATAATAATAATCTATTATCAAATCTGCGAGTATAAGTACAGAAATCGGGTTGGCCTAAGCCATCGCAGTGGCTTGTCACTGTGATGATAATAATAATAATTTTCTCTCTTTTCACAGAACACAATAAGAGAGTAGACGTAAGGGTAAAAGCCGCATGCAGCGGCTTGAGGAAGCCCCATTACGCCCGTTATGACAGCGTGGCGAAGAAACAGCTTAACCTTGAGATGCGACAGCAAATACTGAAAAATTGGAACACGTTAAGTAAGCATTACGAAAAAGGAAAAACATTTTATTGCGATAGCAATTACATGGACTCTCCAGGCGCATTTCTACCGTCACCGTCGCCGTGAGGTTCTGTGTAAAGTACAAGGGCGATAATATCGTCGTCGCGCGCCGTATGCTGTATGTGCGAGTGAAAGCGTACGAGGGTGAGCCGGCGAACGCGGTTCAATCTCGCGTGTGCGAGCGAGAAACGAGGGTTGGATTTAGGGCTGGAAGCGTGTCCTCTCCTGTCGCGCTCGAGGCAGGGGCGTCAGGCGAGGGAGAAGGGGCGTTCTTTTCCGTCGGCTGCTAGGGTGCCTCGATGTCCTCATCGCCCGCCGCTTCGTACAGAGTGGAGACAACTGAGGCGTCTACGAAGGCGTTGGGCACGCGATTGGCGAACGCCGTAGTAGACAAATGTCTAAGATCGTTGGCAGTAGACGCCTTTGGCGGACGCCGCAGGGACGCGTTGCAGGCGCTCGTGTCTCTTAAAAGCGCTCTGCGACGTGGCCAAAGTGCTCGTCCGCGCGGGCCTCGTCTTCAAAGCGATCTGCGATGTTTGCAGAGCGCGCGTAGTGCCGGTAGCTTCATATGCTTTGTGCTTTCGACGTTTCGCTCGCGTTGAAGCGAGAGATGCGCGAAGGTCAATTCGCTTGCTGCTGCTGCCATTTCTCACTCCCGCATTTTGACAGCGAGTTTCCGCGCTCATCGAACGAGATGTGTTCATGTTTGCCTGTGCGCGCGTGAGACCGTGCTTGTCAAGTTAGTTAAAACACGTTGGTGGGCTAGTTGCTTTGAATCTATTATAGAATGTGTATGGACGACTGAACATGGATGAAGAAAGAAGCAAAAACTACGTCCTCGTTGAGTTACGCTTACATATTCTACCAATGTTAATTTAGTTAGTAAGCGAATACTTACAAGTTTATACGGACGTTAAAGCTACTATCATTACTTCGCACAGCTATCCACTAATTTGCTATCGCAATGGGTGCTTCGCCTTTCGGGTGAAACTGCGACTTTCTTTTTCCTGCAATTGGCTGGCAGATCGCAGTACGTGGAAAATATTGTCAAACATTATAGTACACTCTGCACACTGAAGTGAAATGGAGGGTTGTTGAGTATGCAGAGGGGCTCAATTAACCCGAAGCTCAATGTACGTGGTTTCTTCCTTGCCGCTATACTGGACGAAACCGACAAATAAAGTCGCGTACCACAACTGCGCACACCATGACTTAAGGGTTTATCCGTTAACCGTTAAGGTCTATCATTAATATTTGTTCTTGTTCCACAATTTGAAATACATTCTCGCCGATGGGGCGTTTCTTTGTGTCTGTTTAATGAGTTCGCATTAGGAGTGTCAAAGTGGGAAAAAGTGTGTGTGTGTGAAGTCTGAGAAGCCGGTCACGTGGTGAAAAGGAGCGGTAGGCCTCCTTGTTATATATATTATATACATATACATATACACACACACACACACACACACACACACACACACACACACACACACACACACACACACACACACACACACACACACACACATATATATATATATATATATATATATATATATATATATATATATATATATATATATATATATATATATATATATATATATATATATATATATATATATATGATGCGTAGCATTACGGCGCAACTCTGCATCTCTGAGGTTCCGGATCCATCATTTAAACCCCGTTAACCACCTAGCAAAGTGATCGTCAACAACAACAACAACAACAACAACAACACTACCACCACCAACAACAACATAGCACAGCACAGCCTTTTTCGTAAACTCAACTTTAATGCTGACCAGCATGCCCCTTTAGTACGATGTAAATCGAGAGCCTGTGGTGTATCTTATGGATTTTTTATCTCGCAGGAAAACAGACAGCGGTGCCGGTATTTCAACGACGTGAACAAGACAGTGGCCCTGACGGTGGGCTTTATCATCGTAATCTTCATCATATTAATCGGACCTAACGGCCCCAAGCCCGGCGGGTATGTTACGTGCGACACCGACAGCTGCAACCTCTACGCGCAGAGGCTACGCGCGTCACTTAACGCGTCCGCCGCCGCACCCTGTTATAATTTCAAGGAATTCGTCTGCAACGGGTGGCGACGCCAGAACATCTACAGCGTTCGCCAAAACATGACGCTTACCGCACTTGACGCGCTAGCGGGTCTGGCCAACAGTGTCAGTGTGCCGACCAAAGGCCAGACGACTGCCCAGAAAGGCGCAGGCTTCTTCCGCAGCTGCTACGCTGTCCTCATAAACGACAAGGACGACATCGCAGTAGTCAAGAAGTTGCTGAGAGAAGCGAAGGTCGAATGGCCCCGGCGTCCCGCGCAGCCGGACGTATTGCACACGCTCTTCTATTCGTCCATTCGCCTTCGATGGAGCCCCATCTTTAACATCGAGATAGAAACCACGAAGACCTACGCAACGCGGGTCTTCCTGATGCCGTACGAGGATTTCGAGCTAGTGGCGCGGAAGTACACCTCCCTGAAAAAATCAGAGGCTGCTGAAAGGCGTGCCTATTTCGATGTACTCGCCGACGAATTTGGAGCGTCCGCAGCCGACCAGACGGTGGTCAGCTTCGAAGAAGTCGAGAACACCCTGCAGGTCATGCTGGATCCACTCCTCGACGCCGTGCTGAAGGACAGGAAGCCGGTGGCCATCAGCCCCGCATGGCTGTACAGGTCGGGAGCCGATCCGAGCAAAGCGCGCTGGCAATCGGTGCTCGCCTCGTACGGCGTTGAGGGCCGCGAGATGGTCATCTACGAGACAGAAGCGCTATCGTTCGTTACGGAGTTCTTCACCCTGTGGGAAAGGTACGGCGTGGCCATGACCGAAATTCTGGTGTCTTGGTGCACCGTGCAGGTGGCCGCATTGTACGCCAATCACCGGCTCGTCACCAATTATTACGGCACACAAGATGCGGCGCACTTTCAACACGGCGCCTTCTGTCTCAGCAAGGCTTACCTCATCGCGGGTTTCTCCGTGTTCGTTCCGTACGTTAGCGAAGAAATGAAACCGCCAGCCCGCGGGGACGCAGAGGTCATCGCCCTTTCTGTACGGCGTACTTTCCTCAAGAGGCTCATGAGGTGGCAACACTACGAGCCAGAAAGGATCGTCTTGGGTGATTGGGATTCTGTGTCTGTTGTCTTTAGCCCTTTTGACAGCGATGCCACGAGCATCGGGAACGGTAGTCGTTCCTACCCGGATATGGGGGAGTCCCTGGCGGAGAATTGGAGAGACGCCGCGGTGCCGCTCGACGTCATGCGATCTGACTTGGTTTACGCCGCTCTGAAGCACCTAAAGCTACACGTAGTGCTCGACTACGACTTTCTCCTCCTGCCGTTCGCTACGGCGTTTCCGAACTATCATCTCAACGCCGCTGAAGCCATCAAATACGCCGGCGTTGGCAAGGAAGTGGCGCTAGCCTTGAGCGATGCTTTTCTAGACACCTATGCACGCTTCAAGGAAGCAAAAAAAGATATTGAACGTGCCTCCATCTGTATGGCCGGTGCGCCAGACCTTGGCAGCTGCCTGGAAGCGATCGCGCTTAGCGCCCTTTTCGACGCCTTCAGGAGCGCTTTGGATGACAAAGATGTTCGGCTCGTAGGGCTCAACGACTACACGGCGTCGCAGATTTTCTTTATAGCGTCGTGTTTCACGACATGTCCGGGAAGTTCTGAAGGCACTGACGAAGACTGCAATGTGGCATTGAGGTACGTCGATGCCTTCGCTGACGCCTTCAGATGTCCTCGATTAACGTATATGAACCCCGCCGACCGCTGTCGCCTCTTCTGACACCGGCTTGGACTTGACTGGTTTGCAAATCGGTTCTCGAACTTTGTGCAACGCGCGCATCAGTGTTGTGTGACTTCAATGCGGTGCAACGAGGTGGCAACGCGGTAGGAGAGTCAGTGCACGGAACAGATATCTTTTCTAATACTAGCAAACTTGTTTTGTCAAGCTGAACGAAATGCTTTTCCTGCTTCGGGTTTTAATAGGCTTCGGCCTTGCAATATTATGCGCCGCCGGATTAAGTATTTTAAAGTATATCGCATTACCTAAGGCTGGAAACCGCATTCCCTGCATTCAGTGGCAATTTGAGAAAACATGTATTGTACGGCATAAACTGGCGACTGCTGCTTATGTCACGGAGCTGCAGTTTTGCTGCATACACGGCGAAGAGAACCTTTCCTGCGTGTGTTTGGTGTCAATTACGCTGTATAAACTGAATAAAGGGCGGGAGAGGGAGGGATGGTGAGTGGGAAGGGGGGCTGGTGTTTGGACATAAATGTGCAAGTTGACTAGCTGTAGTCTCACCGCAATCGTTCGTACTATGTCATAAAGGTCTCATGGCGCGTACCTCCATGTAAATGTTCGGCAGGCCTCGTATTGAACGGACAGTGTCTGTCGAATTACTGTTTATTAAGTCCGATTGCTGGTTTGCTAGAACATAGCTTCCTGTCGATAGTTAAAAACATTGGACTGCAAAGGGAGATAACCGCCATCGAGCCAACCAGAGTATTAGATAGTGGGATGCGATTTAAGAAAGCTTGCATTGGCAAGATAGCTTCGGAAATTGGAGAGAAACAAGTAGTTGCCATGCGAGAAACACTCCTGAGGTTATGGGTCCGAATATTGCTGCATATATGACAGGGTGCGCGAGACTGTTACTTGAAGCATCTCTGCAAACAGCTTTTTGTCGAGCAGTGGCTTTGACGACGGCGATGACGACGGCGACGACAATGATGCATTCATAGGCTGATACGTTCATAGACATAAAAAGGCACAGGAGACTTTCCTAACTGTTCGCACGTTGATCTACACCTACACTGTTTGCATATGCCAGGTATTTGAGCGAACACTTTCAAATATTTTTAGAAATTGCCTGCGGCACATAGCACAATCCTAGTCCATGCGCTGGTATTACTAGAAGAGGCGGTCATCACTGGTGTAAACAATTGAAGTGCATAATTTATCAATTAGGTTTTAGCTTATTACCTTATGGCACACATTGCAATTTACAAATTCTAGCCGGAGAGTCCGCAAGGCGGATCCACTTCGAAATAATTCTCAGGATGACACCACTTTGGAGTAATTGATTCCCGAACTTTATAGATAAATGCATTTGCGTTCCCGTTAATTTTGTACTTCAATGCATAAAGCGACGTGTTAAGAAAGTAAGAATGACAATGCATTTTCCCTGCAACTTTGACAGTGCATATCTCACAAATGGCATCATCCACAAAATTCTTTTCAAGCGGGTATAATTTTGCCGTCTCACCCACTGGAGATTTGCAAATTGCAATATGTGCCATATGGTGATTAGCTTAAACCCCAATAAGTGATTTTTTATTAATTATTAAGTTATTCATTTCAATTCTTTGTGCAATGAATGTCCGCCTCTTCGAGTAGACTAGGCCATGGACTAAAGTTGTGCTATCTACCACAGGCAATCAAAAAAAAGTTTGAAAGTATTCGCTGGGAACACCCTCTGGCCTCTATATCAACTCCCTGTGAACATTGCGAAGCAACTGAAGAAAGTTTAAAGAATCGGCAGACTTCAGCAATTTCTCTGGCATTGAGCTCATTCAGTGCCGTGAAACAGCAGCAGGCCGTCGTAGCTGATACCGCTGTCTTGTGAACTTCCTTGCGACAAACACTTCAGCTCCTCGTCCACTATAGCATGGCGTGTTGTGGCCTCCTAAATGCATACATATATGTCACCACACGCAGAATCTGTGGGATACAACGCAGCTGAAATTACCAAGCGCATGTTGCGTGATAGCGCAATTTTTAGCGCTTAGCCCTATTAAAGCTGCACCATTGCCGCAAGGCCACGAGTTCGAATCACAATGGCGTTAGTTATATTTTATTTATCTATTTATTTATTTATTTATTTATTTATTTATTATACCCTCAGGGCCAAAGGCATTACAGAGGGGAGTGGGTAATGTTGCTTACGATGACAATAAATACAATACAGTGAATTTTGTTAGAACATAATTTCAACATTCTCCAATATAAACAAAGGTTGTTAGTGCATCACGAAATCGTTGATTATCTTCAATGGCTTCAATATCGGGAGGGAGGCGGTTCCATTCGACAGAAGTCTGGGGAAGGTAGGACTGAAAACAAGCTTTAGTTTTGCACTTTTTGATGCCAGCCTTGTGCCGATGATCAATGCGATGGGAGATGTATTCCGGTGGTGAAATAATATCGTCGTGTAGCGTAACGTGATGATATACCTTGTGGAATAGAGTGAGGTGACTGATTTTACGGCGAGATTTTAAAGGTGGGAGAGAAAGGTTAGTTTTCATGGCTGTGATACTTGCAATACGGTTGTAATTTGAAAAGATGAAGTGAACGGAGTTATATTGTATTAGTTAGAGAGAAGATAGAAGTTTTTCATGCCCAGGGTCCCATATAGATGACGCGTATTCAAGTTTAGGTCGTATTAGTGATTTATAAAGTAGGTGTTTTAAGGACGAAGGAGCAGCAGAGAAGTCGCGACGTAAATACCCTAACATGCGATTAGCGTTATTGGTAACGTATTCAGTATGGGCATTCCATGTTAAGTTTTGTTATATATGTACTCCTAGATATCTATATGATGCGACGAAATCAAGAGGAATACCATTAAGACAATAAGAAGGGGCAGTGTTGGAGCAGCGAGAAACACACATGAATTTACATTTGTAAATATTTAATAGTATGCGAAATATATTTTAAATAAATAAATATTTAATAGTATGTAGTTAGTATGCGAAATTTTCTTTTAAGGGGAAGCTTTAGCTCGACGCCAGCTCCGATTTCTCTATTAAAATACATGTACAACGGCGAAATGCTTGCCTGAGACAACCGTGGGATCGAGTTGAATGATGTTTATTGCATTTGAAAGAGAAAATTAAATTGTAGCAACTCTAGCAAGCAAAATTATGACTACGACTTGGAATTTTCTGATAAACATTGCCAGAAAGTGCTAAGCTAGAAACGAACAAAGAAAAAAAGAACCATGAATTCTACAAATCTGTAACTCTGCACCTAGACCAGATATCGCAGTTCTGTAAACTACGTATGTTAGAGCCGGCGCTTGATCTTCCGACAACGTTATCGATTACGACTTCAGTTCGATTATTGCGCCGTGTTGGTTCAGGAAGTCCATGGCGAGAATGACGTCTCGTGAGCACTGTTGGAGGATAACGAAGGTGGCAGGGTAAGTCCGGTCATGAACGGTAATTCTTGCGTTGCATATTACAGTCGGCGTAACGAGGTGTCCTCCAGCGGTCCGCATTTGAGCGCCCTCCCATGCAGACTTAACCTTCTTCAACTGGGCGGCGATGTGTCCACTCATGACGGAGTAATCGGCCCCTGTGTCAACTAAGGCGGTGACTGCGTGGCCGTCGAGAAGCACGTCGAGGTCGGTGGTTCTTTGTCTTGCGTTACAGTAAGGTCGTGGCGTCGGATCACGGCTGCGTCGCGATGACCTGTGGCTAGAACGTCGCATCGTCGTCTTTCATCAGCGTGTTCTTTGCTGCCAGACTTCGTCGGGACGGCGGTGTATCGTCGTTGTTATGTCGTCGAGATAGCCTTTTCGGCGCATTCGTCGGCGGCGGAGGATCTTCGTCAGTTCGATGAACAGAGACCGCACCTGAATCGGTTGCTGCTTTTAGTTTTCCGGAGGCGCTGCGGCGACAGGTAGCGGCCTGGTGACGGCGAACGGGACGGTCCGTCGAGAGTTCCACTGAGTGGCGGCTAGGTAATCGGTGATGTGACGTGGGCGCTCCCCAAGCTGTGGACGCGGCGCGTTGACGGCGAACCCTCTCAGTCCCAAGTCGCGGTATAGGCATCGGCGGCACACATGGCCGGCTTCTCCGCAGTTATAGCAGAGCGGGCGATGGTCGGGGGCTCGCCAAATGTCCGTCTTCCTCGCGTAGGTGTGCTGGGCGACGGGTGGGCGTGCTGGCGGCGGACGACGGAGTTGCGGCGTTACAGGGCCCTGGCGCGGTCGCGGAGGGTGACCTTGATGGCGTGCGACGGCCGCGTAGGTCATCGCTTCTCGCTGGGGCTGCGGTAATTGAGGTTGCACCTCAGGAACTCCAAGCGATCGCTGAACCTCATCTTTCACGACACCCCAAAGGGTGTACATTTGCTTAAGAGTGTATAGAGTAGTGAACAAACTGCCAGCTTCATAGTTCCAGCTTCATAATTCCATGTTCATAGTGTCGCAAGTATTACAAGCAGACTAGTTTGACATCTTTGCGCACGCAGCATACAATATTGCATGCACTAGCCTGAACTACATGAAACAGCTAGCTGGGAGGCTTTGAAAAATGCTTTAACAGCCACATGGCATCTTCCGTACAGCATTTCTGAGGGCTACGAGTGCATTTGGGTAAAATAAGATATCAGACGTCCAGAGGAATTTTTAACTTCGTATTTAACAGCGAAGTGCTGGAATGGCCAAAGGACACCGCTTGCCCAAATTAAAGGGATGTTGGTCATTTATACGCGTATTACACCCAAAAACTTGATCATTTACGATCTGCTGAATTCTACCCCGCCCCCTCTTCTCAAACAACCTCAAGGTTTCCACCCACGACACGTGTACACTACGAGAGCTAGGTACTAAAGCGTCTATCAACTGTAACGTGTAATGATTCATTAAATGATTTTGTTAATAAAATGAGCCAGGAGCTCTAATAAGTGAGGTTCCTCTTTGTTGGCTGTTCTCACCCTTAAATTTTCGCAGTACGTTGAATAGGTCCCCACTTTTTTTTTATGCGAATGGCAATCTTTGCGAACATCACCTTTTGCCATGTGTCTGTCCATTTGTTAGTCTGTCCACGCCTGGCCTCTTTCATGCCAGTGTAGGTCACTGGGTAGCTCATATTGTAAGCGGTAGAACATCAAGCTGCTGTGCTTAGAAATCCGCGTTCGAAACTGAACGCCGGTTCAAGTGACGTCATTGGATACGCGGCACTTCGTACCTACCGCTCTTCAATTCATTGTCGTTGAAGACATGTTGTAACAATGAAAGAAACGATGACCGAAGTACAACTATTGTGACTGATGAGCGATGTGACTGCCTAAGGGATTCGACTTGGACATGGCTATGATACGTCTTCTATGACTACCACCATATTCTATGCAATGTGAGATACTCGGAAGCGAGATACTTCAGCCAGCAGCGCCACAGTTTAGTGTTCATGAACACGAGATCGAAATCAACTTCGAAACTGAAAAAAAAACGCATGTGAAAGAAACAAAATTCGTGAAACAAACACGTTACTGGCATCGCATATGGAACATGTATCTTTTTCATAAGCAATAATTCATTTTATTGCTATTATTCTCACAGAAAATTGAAGAAAATGAAGGCAATACGTTACTCACGTTTACCTAGCATTCTCTGTACTCAGGGGCGGTGGACCCCTGGCAGCCTAGCCCCGGCGACCAACATCAATAACTGTTGGACAAATAAAATTTACTCCTATCCTATCCTCTGTACTCGGTAAACATGCAGACGTATTATCACTATTAAAAATTGCATATGCTTTACACCACGTTGTCTATACAATAAAAACACAAGTTTATAAGTAGTCTTGGACTACGAAGTGCGCTTTATCTAATAATCGGAGTAGAAAGTCCCAGATATTGGGCAGAAATAGAGCAAGAGAGAGCCGGGCTGATTCGTTGTGCTAAGTAGATGGGGTTAAGCAAGTCGACCACAAACCAACGGCAATACTTTATAGGTAGTTGAAATATCTACGCCACAGCAATTTAATTACGGTCGATCACAAGGAAAAGAATGCTTATATAATTTACAAAATCATGAGATATAAATGAGCGACAAAAGACATGTACATACAGTAAACTGACACTACATCGTGATACATAAGGGATTGTGCCAAAAAAAAAAGGAGAAACGTAATGGGCAGCGAAAACTACGTGACCAAATTGCAAGAGCGTTCTTCATCGGGTGAAGTGTAATTTTCTGCCAGGAAGGCAGCCAGTCTCTTCAGTATCTGAAGCCGGCTGTACGAGCCATAGCCGCACACGTCTTTGAAGTCTTCGTACTGAATGTTGTCGGCAACAACGTTGTAGTACAAATCGGTGACGTTCCGCTTGGTCTCGCACAGCTGCATAAAAGAAGCAACAAATAATTGCGATGTTCTCACACAATCGGGTATCATAAAGGTGGAGCATTAGTGACACACATGTGCACCAAAATAATGGTTGACTATGATTTCCACGGGACATTTCCCAATAATACGCCCATGTAACTTCTAGTCCAGACATTGTGTTGCAAATACTTGTTCTTCTCGTCTCGCTCGACTTTGCGCTGGTATCATATTTCACAAACCTATAGCAACCTAGTATACCGTCTAATAGCATCAATCCTTATTTTCAATCCGTAATAACAGTGGACTGATATTTGCTATTTGGAGTAGATGGTAGATTCTAAGTTCGTGAGAATAACTGATCGCGCGCGATTGCTTGAGCGGTCTATTTGATATTGTCGCAGATCACAAAGAACAGGGACTTTATTGCGGCAAGTCGCCGTAACGCGTTCTGCTCGAAATGGACGTGCAGGATGCAGGCCAGCACAAAAGAACGTCTTTGTCTTACCTTTTTCGTGCTCGTACTCTCGAGCAAGTCGTCTTTGTCGCCATCAGGGTGTAGCTGGCACAAATAGTGACGCGGCATTACCCTCCCTCCAGAGCTAGCATCGTCGCGATGCTCATCAATTGGTAGTCGCTAGACTCGATAAACAGCTTGTAGGTGTTTATTATATTATATGGGAATGTGACGTGCGGCAATATTTTGTCCCAATTCTTGCGCTCCATATCGACGTACATGCAAAGCATGTCTGAGATAGTCTTGTTGAGGTGTTCTGTGAGCCCATTCGTTTGTGGTGATAGGCTGTCGTCTTCCTATGCGCTGTGCCACTGAATGTGAGCACAATGCGCAAAAGCTCAGCTGTGAATGCGGTTCCTTTGTCGGTGATGACGGCCGCCCGAGCACCGTGTCTCAGGACAATGTTCTCGATAAAGAACCGTGCCGTTTCAGAGGCAGTGCCGCTAGGAATCGGTTTGGTTTCCACGTATCGGGTGAGATAGTCCGTCGCGACTATGACCCATCGGTTGTCGCTGTCAGATATTGGAAAAGGGCCGAGAAGGTCCATTTAAATTTGAGGAAACGCTGTTTCCGGTACGGCAACGGGCTGCAGTAGATCAGCGGGTTTAGTCGGTGGTACTTTGCGTCGCTGGCACTCAAGGCAAGTTGGAACGTAATGTTTCACCTCTGCTGCGAGCCATGGCTAGTAGGATGTTTCTTTGATTCGTGCCAGTGTTCATGTGTAACCAAGGTGGCTTGAGATGGTTTCATTATGGCAGGCTTGCAAGATTTCATGGCGGAGATTTTCGGGAACTACTAGCAGATAGCTCTTCCCTGTTGAAGAGAAGTTCTTCCTGCACAGAATACCATTACGCAAACAGATTGAAGGCAAACTTCTTGAAAATAATCTCGACACATTCATAGCTCGTCCGTTCAAGAACTCTATGAGTGATTTGAGCTCCCGGTCGTCTTCCTGTTGGCGAGAGATGGCGGTCGCATCAACAACTCCTAAGAGACCTGCGTATTCATCCTCGTCGGCGCTCGGCGGTGCAATCGGTGGACTCGAGAGGCTGTCGGCATTTAAGTGCTGCCTTCCAGACTTGCAGACTATTGTCAAGCCGTAATCTTGAAGCTGTAAGGTCCAGGCGTGCCAAACGTCCAGAAGGATCTTTCAAATTGGTCAACCAACAAAGGGAATTCTGGTCGCTTACGACGTGAAAAGCGTGGCCGTATTAGTACGGACGAAACGTCGCGACTGCCCATAGTAGTTGGACTCAGAACTTGACAGTGTTCTGTTCGCGTAGGCAACTACTCTCTCGGCACCGTCTGCCACATGACGCCTCCGTCGGCCACACGAAGCACTCGGGCAGCTGCTGGGGTGAGAACCTTTTTTAAACGTCTACGTAGCCTAGCACTCATCACAGATACGTGGGCTCTGGTGTCGACGGGTGCTTGGACAGGTACGCCGTCTACTGTAACATCAATTACACTTCTTCTTGGGGGCACAGACAGAGGATTAGCTGCAGTAGTTGGCAATGCAACACCACCTCCGAGGGCTGCATTTCTTAGTTTTCCGAAGAGTTGCGGTCAAAGGCCAGAGGGAAAGAAAGGCGACGTGGCTGCGGTGAACGGGAAGATGGGCGACGTGTTTAGGGTGAACGAGACCGCTGCGCTGTCCGCGCGGCGATGGTGAGCGGCTGTACCACGTGTTCTTAGCAGAGTTGTGGCCGCTGTTATACACGGCGGTGGGCGAAACATTGCGGGCATTTCCATCAAAACGGCTCAGGTTGGTCGGCGTGCGAGGTGTTGAGGGCCACGAGCTGTGGCAGTGTCGGGCGACATGGTCAATGCGGCAACAGGTGAAACATAACGGCTGGTAGTCGGCCGTTCTTCTCTCAGTCGGATTGCGATAACGTGGAGAGAGGCGTCGGGGTGGAGCGAAAATAGTAGAAGGGCGTTCGTTAGCTCTGGGATTGGGGACAGCGCAAACAGAATGTAAACCAATGTTTTCAAGTTCCTGGCGAGAGATGGATTGTATGAGGGGAACTGAAAATGTGGTAGTATCAGGGCTACGCGAACAGAAAGCTGCGGGCGCCGTCGCATCCAGTTGACGTCTAACGATTCGCACCACGTCCTCTGATGGCGAAGCATGCTGCTGTGCGGGTTGATCTTCACACGTCGACGTTGCGGCAGTATTGGGAAGTCTGGCGAATGGTTGGAAGACGCGTCGGCTTTTGGCCTGCTCAAATTTTCGGCACTCTTTAATGATTGCATTAACTGTAGAGCAGCTTTTGCACATGAGCACAATAAACGCGTCGTCAGCAATGTCTTCAAGCACGTGCCCGACCTTTCAGCTTCTGTCATGTCATGATCGGCCTTACGACAAAGTGCCAGCACGTCCTGGATGTGCGAGACATAGGACTCCGTGGGGGATTGGGCACGTGAGGCCAGTTCCTGCTTTGCGGCAATTTTACGGCCAGCTGGTTTGCCGAACAGCTGTATCAATTTCTCTTTGCATTAGTCCCAGCTGGTTAGCTCCTCTACGTGGTTTTAGTACCACACCTTTGCCGTGTCTCTTAAGCAGAACAACAGGTTAGCTAGGATAAGACTACGGTCCCATCTGTTGATTCCACTCACGCGTTCGTACATGGCCACCCACTCTTCAACGTCGGCGCCATCGGTCCCGCAGAAATTTCCAGGATCCTTGGGTTGCACAACGATAACCGAAGGTGACAGCGACGTCGCATTCGACGGTGACGTAGGAGGGCGGAAATGACATTGATCCCGAGTGCTCACTGTCATTCATGGTGCGGGCGGTGATGCGACGTCCACTGCGGAGCTCCGTTTCCAGCCGTGGTGCCCCGCACCTCTCACCAATATGTTACGTTGATGTTGGGAGTATAGAAGATTATATTTACAATATATATATATATATATATATATATATATATATATACATACCAAATGAGTATGACTAGTTAAGATGGCTGACCAACAACAACCCGCAGCAGCCAGCGTCTCGCGATCTTCTTCCTCTCTTCGTTCATCCTTCCGTAACAATATGTTTGGATTGCTCACGGACAACTCCGCCGACACCAACACCGAATTTTCTGCGACGCGAGGCCCTTAACGTTCTCGCGTAAAAATGCCGGCAGAAACCATCTCAGCGTGATCGTCCGGGTCAATGCGCGAGCCTCCACACAGCATTCCTCGGTACTTGAGTACGCGTGTATCTGCTGGGATCCTTATACGTGTCATGTAGTCGATTTACTTGAAAAAATTCCGAATGGGGCGGTTCGATTCGTTATGTGGAATTACGTCAAAAACCTCAGTACCACCGAAAGCAAGCGCAGATTTCATTGACAGCATCTAGAGGACAGAATAAAGGGCCTCAGACACAAATTTTTTCACAGCGTTAACCATTCTAAAACAGGCATTGACAGGAAGAAAAGTATTAAATTACCGTCGTATATCTCGCGTAGAAGCGACCATGCTTTGAAACTCCACGAATTTCCTTTTAAGGGTGACACCTTGCGTTATGAACTTTTTATAGGTCCACGAGGGAGTGGAATGCTCTCCCGTCAAATATTGTAGGTATACAATGTAATCAATACTTTTACCGTGAGTTGTGTGTTGCAATGAGTGACAATTGATGTAGATATGTATGTAACCCTCCTGCTGAATGCCTTCTGAGGCGATGCAGGTACTCAATAAATAAAATTAAAGAAAGGTAAACACACTGTTGAGCACACACACACATATACGCACATTTGTTCTATCCTAATTCTATCGTTTGTGTTGCCTAAGAGAGTAAACAGGGACGGCAAACAGGGGACACACATTTCAACCATTTGAAATGTTGTACACCTCCAGCAAAGACAAGAATAATGACACATCCCGTTCTTGCTATAGGTATGAAGTCTGTGGCGAACAGTTGTAGCCGTCAGCTTCCTTCACGAAGTCTGGAAACGATTTGTTCGGAGGTTTAGAGATGCCATGTCTTGAAGTCCCCTATCACCATCACTGTTACTTATTTCTATATGGTGTTATCGTAGTACGGAACTCACGGACTTGGTTTTGGCCAGCGACCCATTGGCGTTCTGCTTTTCCTTTTTGCTGTTACCTGTAGTGTGACGTTCTTCAGCTGTTTGCCGTGCAGCTCTCTGGCGCTTTGCTTCTCGCATGTGCTGTAACCTCCACTCACGTTCTTGAGATGCTTCTTGTGCGAGTCGTTGCCGTTGTGCCGCTCGCTGTTGGAGCCGGCGTTCCCTGGCGGCTTCTGTTTCGGTGGAACAGCGAAGAGCTTCTGTTTGGGAACGTCGTCGCTTCCTGTGTTCAACCTCTTCTGCTTACGGAGTTTGCTTTCTAGAACCCATTCCAACTGCTGTGACGCGTGGTGTGTGGACTTATTTGAATGTGAAACCAGAGGTTAGCCTATTTGGAGAAACCGAAGTTACTCGCTTCTGACCAAGGCTCTATCCTTATACTTCGTTTCCCGTTTCTTCCTAATGAAAATGACTTTGGGTTCGAATTCTGTAGTTGCAGGATTAGTTGCACGTAAATACGAAATCCACCCAAACTGTTGGCATGTTGCCAAAGATTGATACTCGCTAACCACGCTGCCAGCCCGTCTTAGGATCGTCGTAGAGGACTGAACTCTTTCGTTCTAAATTCGTCTTTGTTGTTCTTTTTTGTTTTGTTTTTCAGACGACTACCGTGTAATTCTATCGAGATCAGATATGTTGCCAGGGAAAAGTGGGCAGGAGTCGGCAAAGAAATGCTCTCGCATTCAACATATTTATTCAATTTAGTGGAGACTCCTCAGAGCGATTCTCCTGCAGTGGAGCTGCGATTGTTGCGCAGGCAAAATATTTTCTGAGCGAACGCATGGACATCACTTATGCAGAATAGTCTCCACTTGTTAAACAAGCATGTATTGTCTTAGGCTGCCTAAACGTTTGCTGTATCGGTTCAGGTGAAGCAATGTATTAATTAGCCAATGTCCTAACGTTCGGTCCACTTCAAAATAATGTGTGGTTGTGTAGTAACCCGCTTCGCTCCATCACGAGCTCTACATTGCCACATGCATCTGCCGACGTACTCTTTATTTGTTTTAATATTTGTATTGTCATAGTGCACCGGATATGATCACCTTTCTGCGCAGGTATGAATTATTAAGCTGAAATTATGCTGATGATGGCATTTCTAAACTGTGTTTCCGAAAATACATGCTTAAAAAGCTCCACCATCTGTTAAACTCCTAGCTTATTATTTTCTAATTCGACCGAAGCTCCAGTAGGCCTGTATTGCCTGAGACCCGTACTCTCAGTGCAGCATAAACAACCTTGCAAGAATCCAAAGGCAGGCTCTCGGGTTTGTGTCCTTGTCCGAAACGCGTCGAGGTATGGAAAAAGAGCGGCCCACGGGAAGCGTATTCGATGCACAACCAGAACCACCGCTGTTACTCTCTATGTTGAGCCGATTAGAATGCCGCCAAGGATGACAGACCCAGGCAACATCGGGAGGGAGCCACAGACACGTGCTCTAACCACGCACGGCTGCCGCCATGCGTTGTCTGCGCTGCTTTCGCGTCTTAAGCCCATGTGGGTTCAAATTAATTGTTTTTTTATTCACAAATACCTCGCAAGCTCCATGTAGGAGTAATATGCTAAGAGGACTAGACAACAATTTTTAACAAGAACAAGAAAACAAACAAAATAAATTCAAGAACCAGGTATTATACAATGGGAAAATGTAGCATATATTTTGTAACATTGTAGTAATATAATGACCCTCATCAGTTTTTTTTCTAAGCACAGACCTGGCCCTCATCTACACCCTCTACACTTGCTATCAAGGAACTTACAAAATGTATAACAGGAAGCACCTGATGACAGTGCGGCCAGACATTAGCGAGCACTCTCACCTTGGAGCGAAGTGTGGAGGCACTGTCGTATGTGTAAAGCGCAAAGTCTGGTTTGACATATGAAAAGAGGGCCTGGAAGGTGCTATCGATACTGAAGGTGTCGTTGTAGTTCGGGTCTTCACAGGCCTGTTGAATCAGAACGAGATTTTTGCTCAGAAAACTGTGAGAAATGAAAATATTGTCACGCGCTAATAAATGATTCCGAAAGATAAGCTGCTAAACACTTAGTTGCGCGTATGAACTGTCGAGATTGGTGAACAGGGGGAGCCTAAAAGACTCGCGCATGCGTCGTGCGCATGAGCCACATCTCCATAAATTTCTAACCAGTCCGCACGCTGCCGACACCAGACGAACATAGCAGGCTGTCTTCTGTTGGAGTAGACAGTGCCATAGTTAACGGGCAAGCGGAACAATAAATCGAGATATAGTGTTAAATTGTCACTTTGAAACAGTGTTTGCATTCATGTGGAGGGAATAAATTCGCTTATGCTGGAGAGCACTAGGCCCAGACTCACTTCACTTCTATTTCGCGCATAAGCCTATGCGCCGATATGTTTGGGCTAAAAAGAAAAGGAAATTTGAACGTACAGTCTTGCAAGTTTTTCTTGACGCATAAACAATGAGCTAGATGCATGTTGACGGTATAGTAATCCCTGACATCAGCGCGACTGAATGATGCTTCGTCTCCTGTCTCATTTTTTGCACCTTTTCACGCTTACCACGCCTCAATTCACGGTAAGAATAGCGGTTTTGTTGTTACACTGATGTAAATTCTTGGCACAATCTATGTTGAGCTAGCAATCTAGATTACTGCAAAATAAAAACTTCCATTTTTACTGTGATATGAGGCCAGGCAAGCCAGAATAGACGCAGAAACCAAACACGGGTGCCTATAAACAAACCTTTATACTGCGAAATAGGCTTCTGGTTAGCCTCTGGAAGGGCGCCAACTCTCTCTGTCTGATTTCTTGCAAACGAGAGATCAAGTATATTTGGCAGCGTCTATGGGGATATGTTGTGTGATCTTCTATATTGCTGGCATCATCTTCTTTTTCATCTTCAGTAAGGACGGCGCATTATATTCATACGGTTCAATTAATTAGGTAAACTTTGATACCTTCTATTTTTTATGTAAGCACACCGTTAAATTGGACAATATTGTTTTGCAAAAATCCAGGAAACTGATGGGGAAATTTCTTGCTCACATTTTGCGAAAATGGGCTAGGGAGCTCGAGCGCATTACTTAGCAGTAGTGCCAGTTTGTTGGGCTCTACTGAAAACCATAGCACAAAAGCCTTTGTATAAGTCGTGATGTGAGTTCTGCATGAAGTAGCCAACTGATCAGAGCGTGAAAGCGTACGCTTCGCTTTCGACCTGACACGTAGAAACAATGCGTGTTTTTGCTGCATGCGAGCTTTTGGGCAATGCCTGATTTATTGACGGCTCTAAGATATTGTCGAAATGCATTGAGCCCGAATCACTACGATGTTCGCGTTTTGTTACTCATGTTTTTTTCTGCACACTTCAGCGTTACTAAATCTGTTTCGAATATAAATATCACAACGTGGATACTTTTTGTTTACACTTTGCTCAAGCAATATGCGAATAATGAACGTGATAGTAAAAGTGATGGTAATTTAGATGACTCTTAAAAAACCGTTTTTGTCTAGGAGGCTGTTTCCCTGCTATAATACCAATTGCACAATACTCTTATGAGATGGCCCGATGTGCCAAAAATTTAAGCAATATTTAATGTGCCAATAGGTTTAATATATCAAAGCAAAACTTCATTTCAAACGTTCTACACACGCACACACACACACACACACACACACACACACACACACACACACACACACACACACACACACACACACACACACACACACACACACACACACACGCACACGCGCACGCACACGCACACGCACACACACGCACACACGCACACACACACACGCACACACACACACACACACATCACATACGCCCGCATCCACACAGCTACCGCTTTGCAGTTATCTAAACGACCAAATTTCTTCACTATCTAACGCACGTTTAGTCTGGACTGGTTGGACGACCTTACTGCATCACGCACAAGCACGCACAAACATACACTCATGCACATTCACGCGCACGCACACGACAAATGCGGAAATTAACAAACTGCGCAAGTCAAATAATACTTACCCTGACAACCTCACCATTGCGCTGCTCTGTTATTATGCTGAAAGACACATGCTCGTGTATTGACGCTTAAACGGCTCAACGTAGTACATAACCTCATTGACGCAAGCAAAAAGTGCTGCATTGGTCAATGTTGCCCTAGCAAAGAATCATGTGATGCAAATAAAAATGCGTTCACTGCGGCAGTGAATAATGTGAGCTCGAGGCAGTAAGGTCACATATAGACCTGCCAATGAGAAATGCTTTTGCGTCAGGGGGAAAAAGAATTAAACGTTGCTCACACTTACTTCGACAATGCTCGATATCTGATCCCGCAGGGGGAGATCTCCTTCCGTTGCCGTCATGCACTCATGACCGAGAGGGTAGTTTCCGGAAGTGCCTGCAAGCTTGTCCGGGTACTTGGGCACGTACCACCGGCCACCCATACCCAGGGACACGGCGAACGCTGTTGCAGTGGCCCACTTGTTCTTTAAGGTCGCCAGGGCCGATATGACTCTGACCTGAGATGAGCCCAGGTGGTGATACAAGTCGACGTCAGGACGAAGGTAACGTTGCAGAAGTCGTGAGCACCTTTGTCTCATCGCCACAGCGCAGTACGGTTGAGGTCGCGACAAAACGTGCGCACCGTTAAACTAGATGCGTCTGCTATAGAATACAGGCAACGAAGGCCCGGCGATCTTCTCACCGGCAGGATGTACAAATCACAGGATTGCTATTCACGGAAACTATAGAATTCCTCCGTGTTCACGTTTCCAGCGAGTCAGAGAAGCCGTAGCAGCACTGTGGGCCAATCAGATTTGACAAGGTGACAAACTTTGCACCTTTCGACGGTGTCCGGAACAGCATCTTATGTCAGACGTTGTCTACAAAAGTGGTGTACATGAAGCACGCACGAGCCTACTAAGCATACGTAGAAGGGAGAACGGCCCACCAGAGTGCATTTAGACGAAGGAAGCAAGAAAGCGTGCCCAGCATTTGGCAACTGTTTCCAGTGACAGGCTCAAAACCTATGGACACTAGATTGCTTCGGTGAATGTAAATGGCGTGGCCGACTGTGTGCCGCCCAACAAAAAATGCTCACGCTCAAATTGTTTCCTTTTGGACAACTCACCGGTATGCACCGGGCGCATAATCAGTGTGCTATCCCGGTGTCTTCCAAGTGTAAACGTTTCCTTTCGTACAGCTATTATTCATTATAAAGAAATGACCACTGAGCAGCTTAGATGCGTCAGACGAAAACTGAAATGTATTTATTGCCAGGTTACGGTTTCTTGCAAAGTGGACATGAACTTTCAACTTTGAAAGACTAACGGTTGGGCTAGTTGCTTTTGCAGTCATCATTCTGGAATTTATGCTCTGAAACAACGATCAGTGTCCATCAAGCTGCGTGTTGGGAAATATCGTTGGGTCGAATTAACAAAGTTTTGCTTTCACGAGCGTTGCTCGACATTGTCTGGTATATTTCGATAGTTTTCAAGCGTAGATTGTTTTAAGCGTACAAGCTAGCTGCTAGTGATAATTTTTCTAATTCATTGCTTTTATCACCATGTCGTCGGTGTGAGAAACGTCCATCGCATCGGAAATTTCTTTAAAGTTGTTGCCAATTCTATAGCGATAGTTTTTTTAACCAAATGGCGCGCGCGACGCCAATATTGTTGTACTACATTCATGGATACTCGTGATCATCAGCCACTACGATGGAATCTGCGATGATACGTGCATAATAGCCCACAGATCTGATGCGTCAGATCAGGTTTGATGACCGACGACAGTGCTCACCGCCATCATTGCGATGTGAGTGTTGCTTGACTTGTTGGTCAGGAGTTTCCAGACTGTTATGGCGGTGTTGGATTATTCGCAGTCACTTTATTATATCATTGTGATTGGCTTAAACCAAGCAAAGTCAGCCGATTGGCTCGAACTTGTTCTGACTTCTCACGTGTCCACTGTTTCAATCTTGTCACTGCTAATAAGACAGGCAAGTTTCTGGGATGTGCTCAGCAGATTGTTGAACCATAGAGCGATCAGGGGTCTTTTGTGGACTGAGAAAATATTGGTGCAAAGAAGACAGCCACGTGACCTCGATGGCGGCCTCTAACCGTGAGCTAATGCATTGCCTCCATCAACATGATCATTTTGTGGGCACAATGTGCTCTGCTCCTGTGTCCAGCCCCGTAAACAAACGCTTACATTATTTTCTGAGCTAACCCAGAAAAAAATGAGCTAAAATAGGCTCCTGCAACACAAAGCTCGCCTCAGGTGAAACCATATGTCGAGCGTGTGATGAAGCTGTTATGCACTGGTTCTCAAGTAAATCGATGCTTCGCACTAAATATACTGCTGCATCGTCAGCGACCACAACAGTGTTGTACCTTTCAAGTGCCACGAAACGAGATGGCAATCAAGGATCAAAAGTGAATGAAGAAATTGCTATGTGATGCTCAATCTGTACATATTTGCTTAGAAAAGAAAAAGACGCGTTTATCGGAACGAACTGAAGAAATGTACTCTCTAACCACATAGAGTTTATGGAGGTGCTGTAACAAAAATGGGCTTGTGTAATCTTAGCAAGCGAATACTTTATAGAATCATAAAAGGGCAGTTGATAATAGCCCGTTGACTTGAAGATATACTGTGCCACAAGAATTTTGTTGAATTTGGGGAGGATGCGAATAGTTTTGGAGCTTTCCGTGTGTTCTTTTGGCCTAGTAACACGTGTATTGTCGCGGTTGGTGGCGAGATTGACAAGGCGTAGCACAATTTGAGGTAACTCAGTTCCATAAGTTTAACTCGCCTTTGTACGTCACTGAAACCAATATTGACTACTGGGAGCAGATGCAGTAAAAAAAAAAAAAAAAAACAAACAAGGCAGTCACTTTCTGAACACCTCATTAAACAGCCGAATTACTACACAATCAGGTTTGTTTTATAAATGATTAAATAACGAAGTCTTTCGATGCGACGATGATCTAAAGATATCCGCATCAGCAATAAAAATAAAGAATTGAATGTCAATGGCACCCTAAAATTACATTGGTGTAATTTGGTGTAATTACACTATATTTATACATACATAGATTTATTTATTTTTTTAGATGCACTCATTCTAGTCTGCAAAGCTTCATTAGGCACTTAAAATTTTGATCAAGGAAATCACTCGTAAGACACATTACAATAGGTTTATCACGTAAAATAACAAAGACGGAATCCTAGCCAAAATCCCATTCGCTCTATACGACCTGTCAGTAAGAAAAAATTTACACTAAAGTTGTTCTTAATAGAAACAGCATATTCCGAGAGAAAACAAAACGTACATGTCATCAAATATATCAAGTCGTCTTACCCTTATTTTTTGTTTCTTTGGCTGCCTTTTCCTATTTGGGTCAATTATAAGAAGTGTTATGGACAAAACGGAGGCGCTAGCCAGCCAAACTTACCAAACGAATTGGGTATGTATTATTCAAAACAAAAGGCTCGAGTAGCTCAGTAGAGTGCAAGACTGGAGGCACGATGCGACAGTCCTTGATCCTGATGTCGCTGTAGGCTACGTATCCAACGGCAACAAGCAGATCTACGGAATAGGTCCTGCAAGATAAAGGGAAAGCACCGTGAGCTGTTGATGTCGATGCTATCAAAGCTATCCGAGTTATTTTTCTTGCACTTGTACCTTGAAAATGGATAATTTAAAACTGTCTATATGCTGATCCGAAGCAAGGAGATGGAAGATAAGGATGAACAAGACATTCCATTATTCAATGGTGTCCCTAAGCATCCTGAAATGATACCTATGAACTAAGTGCGCATAGTGCGTAAAAATGTAGCGGCACTTTCACATTGAAAATTCTTTGCGAACATCCTGCTTTCCTCTGAACTCGCTCCAAGAGGTGTAGTAGTTCTCGAACAACATTGTACACATGGTTCAGATATTTCAAAAATTGTGTCTAGGTATATCCGAGAAAAAATTTTTAATATTACGAACCAATCGACATCCCTGAAATCATGACACTAGCACGAAAATATACCACAGTAAGTATGATGACGCATTGTTCGCTGCCAAATTACTGTTGCATTGCTGAGAATCGCTGATGCTTTGAGAAGAATAGGAAAATGGAGCGAGTTGGTAGCTGCTCATGGTTGCAGGGGTAGCGCTAAAGTGACAGAGGCCGAAAGAATAGAAAAAAAAACGAGGGACAAGCATTAGCCCTGCAACTACGAACTGATGCTTGCTGATGGCATTCCTACCTCAAGCAGTCAGCTTAATTTCGATAATTGCGTTATGTACTCAGAATTACAGTTTGAACAAGATACGGTAAGCGTTTTGTTATTCAATATACATATATGTTCACAAGTCTAGTATGATCCTTACATTAGCGCTTCCGCGACGTCAGTGGCCATCGACTCATAGATCAGCGGGTAGTGTAGTATGGTGTGACTGGGCCGATACTCCGGGTCCACCTTGTCCCTCATCAGTTTGGAAATCATCTGTGCCAGTAACAAGGAATAATGGTTACTACTTCACACTGGAATGGGAAAAGCGCCAGAAACTTGCATTATAAACGTGCACATTCAAATTTTCCAGAGGCTCCCTACATTGCTTCCTCTTTTTGAGGTGATACATTCAATATCACAACATACATACACAAAGCTACGGTGTCCTGAATTTCCAGATAACAACAGTAGCAATACTTTATCTGTTCGAATGATTCGCGGGAGCATGGGATAAAGAAGGAATACGCAAGGACGTATAGTCCATCACACAGCAAGGCAAGTTCCTCCGCGTCGAGTTGTCGGAGCTCGCTTTCAGCCGTGGCTTAATCGGTTGAACGCCCGTACCCCGAAATCGTGCGAGCCTCAGCGGATGCAACTTCGAATCCGGATAGCGCGGGCCGAAAGTATTTTTTTTACGGTAACCTTTTGTCGCTGCCTAAAGCTGAATACACCGCATCGCACTGTGTAAGTGGTACTTTTGTTTGTTTGCGTTCTGCGGCGTGCTTACCAGGTGCCGCGACCTACAACTGCTCCTCCTCACAGAAGCCAATAAAATAATCTAAAGGTAGCCCCTTCCTTGTAAGGTTGGTTGTGTCTTTATGGGTATTATGTCCTTTTACAGCGAAACTGTACCTGACCCACACATCGGGATTTCTTCGTGGCATGGTCCAGCAGCGGAATACGCTACGCGGCAAAGCCAACTTTCTCACGAACGCCCTGTAGCTCTCAATCTATCTTCGAAAAAATCATTGTGCAAGAGCCCGTTAAGATGACTCTAGCATTACGCCGACTTTCATTTACTTGTCACAGTTATTAAGTTTACTGTGGAGTTGTAAACATTTCGGAATTGCCGTCTGCCGTCAATACATGGGTTTTTACGGGAAGGTCAAGGTTACAAAAAACTGCTGTAACTGGTGCTTCGCCCATACTATCCCAAACCAAATTTTATGATGTTTGACTGCTCAGACGACTAAAAACTGTGGGGATATTTATCTCAGCCTGTATCATGAATAACTGTCAGTCATAGTTTGATACCAATAGCATGATGCGGCCGCTACGGCATTTCAGCTGCATCACAAACCCACTATGAAACTGACAGCCCTACGTTTTTGAGATGAATCTTTATTGCACAAGCAGGTTTATTTAGAAACCATGACCATGTCACACCATCACATGTCACGCCAAAAAGAAAGAGAGAAAATACGACAGTTGTCTAACATATGCACCCATGTAGAAGGCCTGACAGTACAGGTTTTCATTTGTGCATTTCAGAAACACAAGAAATACACAGGCTCTTTTGCGGAAGTAGTCTGTATTATGCACATATGGTCTGCAGGGTGGTGTAACTATAGCACAAAAAGATATTTTAGAATATTTGAGAACTGTCAGCTTCGGTCATTGCAATATAGCACTAAAACATTTCCAGTTCTTTCGGTAATAAACATGGATTGAATGTGCACAGAAACTGTCAACTGATATATTTTATTAAAAAAAAATTCAGGTTCAATGCAGAATCGCTCAGCACGATTTATCCTAAGTAACTACCATCGAACTTCCAGCGTAACTAACATGAAATCGATACTTAATCTGCCCCCGCTTGCAAATAGACGGAAACTATCTCGACTTGCATTGTTTCATAAGATCTATCACCATAATCATGTTCTTAGGACCCGACTGATTAAACCACCTAATTTTGTTTCATCTCGACTTGATCACCACAAGAAAGTCCATGTCCCGCACCAAAACACTGCAACATACTCGCACTCTTTCCTGCCCAAAACCAGCCTCGACTGGAACCATCTTCCCGCCTCATTAGTTAGCATTACCAACTGTGACCATTTTCGTGAAGCTCTTTCCAGCGCAATTCAACGCATTCCAACATTCTTTTTCTTTAAACGTTCTCTATGTCGGTTGGAAACTTTATCTTTTAGTGTCTTAATCGGCTGCAATAGTATTTTCTTGCCGTAATTATTGTACAAGCCTTGCATGACAGTGTGAATATTCGTTGTTATTAGAAATTACATTCATTCCCATTTTTGAAAATTTTTAATTGTGTATGTGCAAATAACTGTATTTATGTTGAATGATTGACCCCTCCCCTCTATAATGCTTGTATGCATTGAGGGTACAATAAATAAATAAATAAATAAATAAATAAATAAATAAATAAATAAATACATTTTTGCTACTTCACCTGACGGTCCTGAACATATGAAATCTTCACGTAAACGTTTGACGAAGCTCGTAAGAGGGGCCCACACCTAATGTCTTGCTCATGCATCCTCCTGTCATCGCCCCTGGTTGAGTTAAGAAGGAAGTTTGTTCGACCACTACCAAGCCACAGCAAAAAAGAAAAAAAGAAAAGCGGACCTGCAGCTGTCTAACCTATTGCGAAGCCCTTCAGAACGGAACGCCTCACCATACAGGTATAGTTTTGAAGGTTTTGCACATTAAAAAAAAAACACGCATATAATGCACCGAATACACACAGAATGCACAGCCTGTCTCGAAGGACATTACAGGGATTCGCACTCAAGGTCGCCTTCATCAGCAGAGATTGTGCCATCACTACTCGTTGTGTCCCCGCGGAGGTTCACCACCACCGGGTGCAGACTGCAAACATCATCACCAGTGGTATGATCCACTTTCTTTATCGAGTGGTCTTTGTCTAGGCCGTCCTGTACGTACTTATTTCATTGCTCAGCACCCACATGCGGCATCCCCTTCCATACCAACGACTCCACGTCTTGCATCTTGAGTGTCTTGTTTTCCCTGGCCGCGAAACATCTGACGTCACCCCATTCTAGCTTTACCGTATTCAGTTGACAGTGATAGGGTGACAAGTGCACAGAGAGGTGGCCTAATGCTGCAGTGATACAGACCCCTCGGTATCGTTTTTCACGCGCGTTAGTGTTGTCGACGTGCTTCAAGACATCAGTTTTCCATGACCTGATCATACACGAAACTCTCTGCAGAAAGCCAGTCCTGTATTTCCTCTTTCAGACTGCTCATTCGCGACACCTTTTTCTGCTTCACGGAGTGATAAGGTGCACTGTCTATAACACTTCCCGGCTGCACAAGAGGTAGCAATTTCTCAGTGAACCTCTTTTCGTGGTGCGCTCCATTCACTTCCTCATGATAAACGCCTGAGCTTCTTTCTTTTTTTTTGTGAAACACTTCCCCTGCCCCTTCGACAAAGCTATTTTCATTCCCGCAGTGGGTCACCATAAGCATGCCGCCCCTTACACTGGGGTTTTGGAGGTCCGTCGACAGTCTGGATAAACGCGCCTTATGCACAGTATTTACAGTTTCGTAAGCCCATACTTGACTACTCGTGTGGCCGGCATTTACTCAGGTTTCGTCGGTGTAAAAAAACCTGCCTACCTTGGCGTCGTATCTCCGCAATCTTGCGCAGGTAGCGGCGGCGAGACAGCACAATATGCGTCACTTCAGTGAGCAATGCGTTCTGAGACCGCTTCTTGTCTCGGATGTCAAGCTTCTTCAACATCCTGCGCACAGTTGCCGTAGATACGAATGGCAGCTCGCTGTACCCTTCAAAGGGGCGTGTCAGCTTGCCGGCAGTGGGGATCTCGTTTCTCCCAAAAAAAGCTGTGCACGACCCTTCACAACACGCCCAAGTCAGGTCAAAGTGGTCCAGCTTCTTTTTGTGCTCGTGACCTCCTTCGCCAGAGAGTTGCTTCGGTGTCAACACTTTGCCTATTTTCTTTCTACGACACCCACTCGTACAGCGTCTGCTCACTCACCATGGTGAGTTGCGCTGTCCGCTTGAGCGGAAACTTCATGCCGGATCCTTCCCCACACTCACTGGCAAAGCGATTATAAGACGTTAAAAGCTAACGTCTTCGACTCTTTCGAGAAACCTTGCCCGTTCGAAAAACGGCGTCCACGAGACGCGACTGCTTCAGAGGACGCCACGTTTCCTAATGACGGCGCACTACCTTCGCAAGAAGCGTTCACTTCGTCTACTTAGAGCGGAAGTTGTAGTAGTACAGGCACAAACCCAGAAAACATCTGGTTCCATCAATGTGACCTTCGATCTGAGCCAAGGTTAAACTGAGACCTAGCCTGCCTCATGCGCTACCTTATCGTTGAGCAATGTATGGGTGACAGGGCCTTAGTCAGGCAGACAACGCTCTACCTTTAGCCTTGCCATCCAAGACCTTCACAGTGTCTAAATCAATTCTGAATAAATAAATAAATAAATAAATAAATAAATAAATAAATAAATAAATAAATAAATAAATGAGTTGTGGAGTGAAAACGAACTGCGACTCGAGGCTAGCCTATTGTGCCTAAGTACCATGGCTCTCCCGCAGCCGCTTATTCGCATAACGACCAATGGCCCCTAGGACATCCCAGTTGACTCTAACTCACATCGCCAGCTACTGCACTTGGCTTTGGTGTTAAGGCACTTCGCTCCACACAGTGCAGCGTGCACACCCAGTGTCCCCTTTCGCCCTCTTTCCTCTTTCTATTGCCTCTTGCCCTTACCCCAAGTGAACGGTAGCAAACCAGACTCTCATCTGGGTGACCTCCCTGCCTTTCCTTTCCTTGCTTTCCCCTTCTGCAGTCGTCTTCATGCAGTTGCCCTAATTCCATCATCGTCATGCCATTGTAGATATTGCGTTGTTATCACAAAGTCGCGGTGATGCCGGTCGTCGTCATATCATTGTGATCATTTTAACATCGTGATCCCATCTGCATCACGCTGTCCTCACGTCGTCGCCATCACAGCATCACCGTCACTGACGCGTCTTCATCTCTTGTTGTAATGCAGCCGCGGCAGCAGCAACGTTGTCATAATGTAATGGTCACCCGCCGTTGTCACACCATCGTCATCGTACCGTTGTCAACGCTTGAGAATTATCATCCCATGATCGTTATGTAGCAGTTGTCATACCTTCGTCCCCGCTCTTTGCGCACAATTGTGTTGTATATTCTTTTCAAAATGCTTCGCATGGCATACTTAATCATTAAGGATGGTTTCCACCTTAATTTAATCGAAAAGATACTTGAAATGTCGATATCATAAAATTCTTGATGGAATCGACACATTAAATGAAGGCAAGGAATACATTCAGAATGCTATATTCACTTGGTGAACACACAATGTTTTGATTCAGGTTCAAAGTCGGATTTAACAGCGCCGATAAAGTAAAAAAATAAAACGTGAACGTCCCAAGCACAACTTCCATGTCCTATAAATTTTTAACGAAGCCGACTGCCAGTTGGTATGCCATTTAGTCAAATTCGAAGGCGTGCCTTCGTCTGGTCTTATTTAGTGCGGCCTCACAGAGTGTGCCATCCGGCGACGAGAACCTAATTTTTCTTGTTGTGAACTTCTAAAATTGCTTGAGATGAGATCTGAATCTTTTTCACCGAAAAAAGGAACAATACACGTGGAAATTGTTTTTTGGTGAAATATAATAGCACGTTTATTGCGGAATAGCCAAGCTTGTCCACCGTATACGGTGTACGAAACGTATCCGGGAGGTAAAGGGCTCGCCAACGAAAGTACAAGAATATAAATTTTAAAGCCGGCACATCACTCCACACGGATTTCATCTCAATGACAGAGTGCCTCGTACTACCAAATGTATATGTTCAAAGCGCATACCGTAATAATGTCATTAGCAATCGTTGGGAGTTTCTCACACCTTGCAGTAAGTTCGTGTATTGACCTCTTTAATGCCAACGTGGGTCATTGGATGCGTGCCACTACGTGTGTTCTGCACCTCAATTAACCTTTTTGACGCCAACTTCGGTCACTGAGTATCTGCCACTGTAATGCACCATTCTGTATTGACAAAAAAATCCATTACACTACTCCGGTGCTGTGCGCAGTTCAATCCATGACCGCTCCATGCGTGCAATCCAATCGAAATCATGCACCAATTTTGCAGCCGCAGCGCTACATGTCGCAGCTTGTTTAGCGGGAAGCGCGGGAGAGAAACGCTGCTCCCTACACATCTTACACATGACGCGTTTCGGCGGTGGCAATGCGGGAACTCGCTACGTTGGTTCAATGCTAATCGCATTGACGTCAACATTCATCGTGGTATGGGTGCGGCTGAAATTTTTTTCAAGGGAACCATCCGACCTTTTTTGTGCATGGTAAACAAAACATATTAGATGGAAAACGTTCTTGTCGTTGACATTTTAATCAAATATTGCGAACTTGGGCGAAGTAGGGAACGCTACAGTAGCATTTTACTCTGCCTACACGCTTGTAAGGTGTCAATGCTCCTCTGTGAACCTTTCGTTTAAGGCGTAAGCATCCACAGGGTGCTTCACGTGTGTTTTCCTCCGTTTTAAGCGACCTCCAACAACAAATCAACACAATTTTTCACTTGTCCTCATGATGACGGATTGTAAGACTTTCGACCGCATTTCTAGCTACTGCAGAGCAAATGCTGTATTACCAGAAGCCGGGATCGCATTCGCTAAATCTTATATAGCGAACGTCAAGGACTTATCGCAATAAAATGCTCACAGACCGACAGACAGACGACAAGTTCAGTTGTGCAATTCACGTTTTTAGCGAGCACAGTGACTTGCGCTTCTAAGAACATGGGAGAAAATTTCAACCGTCAACCGACGCATGCCTTCATAGACGCTTGTTGATTCGCAAAGCAGGGCTGAGTCCACCGATCACAAGGAACTCCGAATTTTCATGCTAGTGTGTTGTTGCAGTGCGTCATTCCAATCATGATCGGAAGCGCGCACTAGAACCTTCAAAAGAAGCAGTTCATTTCTGATTCCACGTCAGTATTCCGAAGAGGTGTTTTAAAACCGAAAGGCGTTGTACGAAACACTGTTTTTTCCGCTACGTAACGTCACGCACGTTACGACATCCCACAGGAAAGTTCGGCTCTGGCTCCGCATGCAACAATATTGCTGCCTCGATTCGTGGCCATTGCAATATACAGCATTTGAATTCTAAGATTAGCTATAACACAGACTAGCCAGGTTTCGATGTTGCTGCGATTGAGCGTTGAAATTCTATTATGAATATCTCGAAGCAGGTGAGATTTTCAAGGTATGGAATAAAGTAAGGCTGCGATAAAATGTGATTGCCTCCAACTTTGCCATATAAGCAACTGATTCCAAGGCTCCATCTGAAGGTTATTCAACATTTTATGTTAATTATTCTCCTAATAATTTACTAGCACTCAAGGTATATCGGCCTCGCCGAACGATCTACCTGGAACAGCGCCACGCTCCCTACGCTCATAGCTTTTCTTATTAAAAAAAAATTAGTATGGTTAAAAACTGTATAGAAAACAAATCATTGCACCCCCTGCCGCAATGCAACTCACCATATTATTTACGCACTGCATGCACGGTTTGTTAAGTATCAAGACCTGCAATCACAATGGAGTTTCGTTAGTTCAGGGAGATCTCAAATTACGAGCGATTTTACACCCTGCTATTGTGATCGCACCGCATCGCTACCTTAATTGTTCCACCTACGCCGACAGTGCATCTTCCTCAATATTCATACAGCTATAGTTTAGCACATAGAAAGTAAGATGCCTAGAGGGGGATGAAAGCTTGACAAATACAAAGTTACGAACAGGTCCTCAACATTACAAACGTACCTTTTGCCACACATTTAGTATTGAGAGCCTCGCCCTGCCGAATTTCAAGAAAATTTTTATGAACACTTCTGCGCAAGCGCTCGTAGGCTCTTGTTGCCTAAGGCATGAACCCTTTCTCTCCCTCGGCTACTCTGCATCATTCTGTGCAGCACAGGATCTGACTCTGCTCTGCGGTCAGTGGCTCTGAGGTCACAAGCGTGGACTCAGTGGCGCAGGCAATACTTTTGCGAACGAACGAACAAACGGACATGATTAATTCATTTAAATATTATCATTAAAACAGTGCAAGGAACGTGACGCACAGTGCAAGCACTATTGAAGAGCCGACAGGCGGTAATGGAGCGCCAGCAAAATAACTTTAGTATGCAAACAGTCCAAGTAGTGTCTGCAGAAATAAATCTGTCGTTTAGTGTAATTTCTTACGAAGCATTTTTCGCAAATGTGATGGAAGTTTCTCAAGAGCAACTTCAAATACAAAGCTTGGAGCAGTTCTCAAGGTAAGGTGTGGTAGTTCAGCTTATGTTCCTATGTTCCAGCCCATGTCCCAGCCTATTTCATTTCCCTCGTTTCGCACCTATCGGTGAAGCAAAATGCATGTTTGTTGATCACTTTATGGAAAATACAGAAGTATGAGTTTCGTACAAACCTGAAGGCCTTTTGCTGATTGCGTGACGTATTCGATAGTATTGCCTTTCTCTATTATTGCAGGTGTGTTGACTTGTCCGTAGTGGTAGACCCGGTTGAACCACAGCTCATTTAAGTACGCCTTCGTTGTCTGATTCGCAACCAGAGCAGTCATCCGCATGTCGTTTCTGCAAAAACTTCAACCCCAAAAAGGACGTCATTTTGTTGAGATAAAGTTGCTTGTTCCAGTAAGAATACGTTCATCTGGGTGGCTAAATGATATATTTGCATATGACTACGTTAGGTATCACGAGATAAATAACCCTAATGATGAACTCGTTATTCAATCTGATCTAACCAAAGTTTCTGAATAGTGCAGTAGATGGTTGATGTTGCTGAACATAATTAAATGCAAGAGCGCGACATTTTCGCGAAGCACTATACCTCAGTGCCTTCAGAATTCAGAAATAATGGCATCGGACTCGGGCGCGTGTCTGCACAGAAATATCTCGGTGTTTACGTATCTGATGACTTGTCATGGTACACTCACCTTGACTACATCATACTTGGTGCAAATCGCACTCTCGGTTATATCCGACGTAATTTTTTCGAAGCTCCATGGCGCCTAAAATTAATCGTTTCATTCATCCCAAACTCGAATACACGCGCGTAGTTTTGGATCTGGCTCACCGCACTCTCATTCAATCTCTCGAATCCCTTCGGCATCGATAAGCCCGTTTTATTATCTCTAACTATTCACGTACCACCAGTGTCTCGCAGATGAAATTATCACTTAACTTTCCTTACCTTCAAACTCGGCGCAATATCTCATGTCTTTGTTTATTCCACAAAGTATTTCGTCACCATTCATTAAATCAGCAACTCATTTTACAACCAATGTACGTATCATCCCGTAGCGAGTACAGCGGTAAGGTCGCTGTTCCTCATTGTCCCTCTGACACGTCCCTGCATTCTTTTATGCTAGGAACCTGTTCTGAGTGGAACCACCTTGCCTCTTCTATCGCCACCTCAGCTGATGCATCGTCAATCAAGACCACTCTAACCGATCGTCCTTGGAAATGACCCGAATGTTCCTGTTTTTCTTCCTTATATTTTTATTTCCTGCTGTTTCTGCCTGCTCATGTTATTTTGTCCTTATAGGCTTGAATTCTTTTGATTTTTTGTAAACCATATACTCACTCCCTCTTTAATGCCCATTATGCCCTTACAGTATAATGATATATAAATAAATAATAAATATGTCGCAGCTAAATCAGCACGGATAACGCGAACACCTGGCAATTTTGTGACAAGAGCGCGCAATTTCATTTACAGCAAGCTGCTCTACCAGTTAAAAACATCCATTACGATGCAGACACAATGTCCTCGAACCTCTCCGTCCTTCCATATTGTTGTGAGCTGCTAAATTCAATAAACCGACTAAGTGCTTGAACTGAATTGCCTAGATTTAGGTGACTCGAGCTCACCTCAATTGACAAACGCTTACTGTTAATACCCCAATTGGTATGTTGTGTTCGGAATGCGTTCATATAGAGCGCAGCTTTCATGCGCTTGCTCCTGCGTTCAGCGTCGGCGTAACCGAGCAAACGAGAGCAGTGAAGGTTGAAATAACGAACTCGGAGAGCAGCGAAGAGAGGGCGATAGCTAAGAGAACTTGAAGAGGAAAGCGGAGGAGGAAGCTGCGGTGAAATCATGAGGCAGAAAGCGGAGAGTATGGCGGAAGGGTGAGGAAAAAAAGCAGAGTGCCGCACTGGACTACATTTATTTATTTATTTATTTATTTATCACAATACCCACAGCGCCCGTAGGCATTACAGCGGGGGGAGGGGGGGGGGAGAAGGAAACAAAGAACCAATAAATAAAGCAGGCAAAACATAACATATACCCGGAATGCTGTCATACTCGCACATACACACAAAAACACTATCTTACTTCAGTGGGCGTATACAGTTTGAAAATACATCACTTGATAGAATCATTGCGACATTGGGTGGTAGCTTGTTCCATTGGCTTATGGTTCTGGGGAAAAATGACAATTTAGACGGTTCAGTTTTGCAGGCTATTTCTTTAACCTTATTTTCATGGTCCAGCCGTTGAGAAACGTAATCAGGCTTGGAAAAATATTTCCCGGGATTTATACCTGTTCGAGAATGGAATATGTTATGAAAGAGTTTCAGCCTCAGATATTTCCTGCGTTGCTGAAGTGGCTCCCAACTGAGGCGTTCTTTTGCTCTTGAAACACTGAAATTCCTAGTGTAGTTTGAATAAACAAAACGAACGGCTATGCTTTGAATTCTTTCTAAACTGTTGACGTCATGTGCCGTCCACGAATCGCACACAGCACACGCATAATCCAGAACAGATCGGACATTTTATTTGTACAATGATACCTTTGTCTCCAGTGGCAACTTTTTTGCATTTCTGCGCAGGATACCTACAATGCGGCATGCTTTACTTGTGATATGATCAATGTGACGGCTCCAAGAAAGAACAGGTGTGAAATAAACGCCGAGATGTTTGTGCTCCTGAACCGATATTATCATGGTTGAATTTAAAGAGTAACAGAAGTCATGAGGGGTTTTTTTCCTCGAGAAACGCATATGAACGGTTTTTTTCATGTTAATGTGCATATGCCACTTGTTGCACCACTCATTTACCTTGTACAGGTCATTTTGTAAAACAAAATCGCGATTTTGTAAACAAAATCGCGCTGTAGTAGCGTGTGCCGTAGTGCATGGATGACGTCATTGCTAGGGCTTGTGGCGAGTGCTGTGCGAACACGTTCACCGATACAGTACATGGAAATAAAGCGCTGACGTGCGTTTCGGCTTCACATTTCATGTGCTACTTCGCCGGCGCTGCCGCCGCTAGAGAATAAGCATGGCAATGCATTCCGCGCGAGACAAGCGTTCCCCTGTTCGCGCATTTTTTCTAAACAATGAGCAACGCAGCAGGTGGAATTCGACACACCTGAAGAGCTGCGGTTAAATTTCACATTAGGGAGTGCCATAATCATCGGTGAATTTTTCCTTCGAACTTCTTTTAAATTGAACAAGTTTTCTTTCGCTGTGTATGAGAGCTACGCATGAGTGAACACTAACCTTACTTTCCTATCACTTGCCGGTAACTTACTTGTAACTGGCCTAATTCTGTAAATCTTTCTAAAAAATTTATGAACCTACTTTTTACGGTATTTCCACGCGTGATAGGAAGTTCGTCCGCTGTTCTCGGTGAAATAAAGGAATTCCATTTTTTCTGTTTGGTGAAACCAAGGGCCAGGCAGCGGGTGACATGTAGGAAAAGGTCCAAGTGGATGGGCTTATGGCAGCGCTTAAGATACATTATTAACGCAAGCCCTCTGGAGGATTATGAGTGCATTTTAGAAGCTGCGCAAAATTTATGCAGCAGCCCTGACGTAACTACAAACGTCACCAAGGCGAAATAAAGCACAGACGTAGAAAAACATCTGCCCAATTTAGATGCAATGTTCAGTGCTTGTGAAATGAATGCAAGTTTATATTTAAAAAGTGCTTAACGTGTGCTCGAAGCTGTTACGTAATTTTTTTACGCTACGTTGCCCAATACGTTACGGACTTTACGTACACGAAGTATTTTGGTTTATTATGTCGCCTGCAATAAGTTGCATAGTAAAACTCTCCAGAGCATATTGTCGCAGTTCATTTAACACAGATTATTCGAATTGGGGAAGTATCCTTGTACTCTGCAGGGACATACAAACAACGAAAGCAACCTTCTTCTTTTACAGCTCGCACTGTCGAGCACATCTTTGTCTTCATCGTCGCCAGCGTCGCTTGATGCTGATGGAGGCGTGACAATGGCCTCCCTCCAGAACGAGCACCGTCCCGGTACTCACCGCATAGTAATCGGTGCATACA